>NW_027331943.1:1715030-2015030 GCF_048418815.1 Hemitrygon akajei | reverse complement strand
AGGGTGAACTAGACTAGAATTAAAATGGTTGGTGACCAGGAAATTCCGCTTTTAGTGGACAGAGCTGAGGTGCTCGACAAAGCGTAAATTAAATTGATCAAAGGTTTCTATGCGTTCGGTATCTTCGTAAGTCGGAATGCTATGTTAGAATAAAGTTCTTCAGGATATTACGGAAACGTACAACCAACAGGTTTTTAAAATATATTTATGTTGGAAGCTCTATAAACGATACAATTTCCAGAGTCCAGCAGAACAGCCCAATCACAGCGTAACATTGATCTTTAATCATAAAGTCAAAGGCAAAGGCTATACAGCCAAGGAATGGACATGATCAACAATAACGACCGTGACACCGAAGTGTCAGCCTGAGAGTGTTTCACAACAACATTCACTGACTTCTCCAATCGTCATTTCCTCGTCTTCGAGATTTTGCAATTTCTAGTCAGACTATCCATACCTCATCACAATTGGGATTTTAGTTAAATTACATCATGTTTATTTTTACTCCAGCTGTTCGAAGACACGTCAGCCTTGTGTAGTATCGAATATTCAGTTTGCTGGAGCGAGTATAAATGAATGACCGTGGAGATTCATCAGCTCAGAGTTTCTTCAGCGAGATCGCGGGCAGGGGGAAGACAGGCTGAATATCACACAACATGCTTGAAACATTTTACTGAGCAAGGAAGATATATTTGATGGTCATTGCCGTCATTGGTGTGCCCGGTAAGGACCGAGGTTTCTGTGTGCGCGGTGTTTGGACTCGTTCAGTTACCGACAACGTTGTGATGCCGGTGTATCAGTGAGTGCGGTGCAGGCATTGTGACAGAACTCGTATTCGTTCAGAAGTTGCCGTGCAGTTTAATCCGTGTCCCCAGCGAAAATAAACGGGCAGTTGAAACAGATGTAGAGAGGAAGAACCTGGGAAATAGATTCATTTTGTGGATTCACGGCAGCCAGTTCTGGTTTATCAATGCAAAGCCGCTATCAAGGTAAATTCCGATACCCCTGCGCGCTCGGCACCTTTACGATGACCGATAGCGCAACAGGCTTTGAATTCAAATGTCAAGGTCTGGCGCTGCGTTTGAAGAAACTGCTGCAAGTTTGAAGGGAATGCGGGAGGCGGATCGCCGCTGAGGTTCAGGAGAGAGCGTTAGACATCATTTGGGAGTCAGTTTCCGAACAATTAGGAGTTTCGAAAATTCAGGTAAGTGTCTGCGTGCGTTTCAGTGTACCAGCGTTTGCCTCCGCACCCTATTATCTATGAGAGTGAAGAGAGAGTTCAGAGCCAACATAGCGGTGAACCTTAGACGGGGTGAGGTTCATACGATACTCTGCTCTGGAAAAATAAGCACCGAAGCATTTAGATTAATGCTGCAGTAATTTGGAGCAACCCTTAAAAGAGGCAGACGTTGTGGAATTGAAAGGTTTAAGCACTGACGTGCGAAATATCTGAAACGTTCAGCAGGTCAGCCAAAGTGTAAAAGGAAGACGCTCATGGGAAGATTCAGATCAGACGCCTTGACATCGTGTGAAGGGACCTGGGTCAAGAGTAGTTGCAGAGTGTAAAACGACGAGGGCGGGAAACAAACGGGAGTCGAGGAAGACATTCGAACAGCGGAAGTCTGCAAAAGGGAAGTATGATGCTTGGAACTTTGAGCATTATAAATGGACAGAGTCACGGGAAGGGGTATTCGCTATGTGGGGGGAAATGGCAGAACATAAGTAACAGGATCGCTGCAATCACCATTGTTGGGAACGGTGTTGAGTTATCCAGGTTATGCTTCAGTTGATAACTGGTAGTTGCAGGTCCTTCAGAGATCAGTTGGAAATTCCTCCTTCCCAAACTCCTTCTCTTCCAGTGCCGAGTACCGTGTCCGAGTACCCAGTATGCAGCCGTGTGAGAGTCATCTGCGATCCCCGCTTACAACCTTTTACACCTCAAGAAATGAGCTGCAGGGAAACTTTGATTATTCTTAATCTGCAGCTTATCTCTGCCCCGAGACGCATGGAGCAATTCATTCATTCTTTCTGCTGTTCCCCCAGTGAATTTAGTGGCGATTCAGACTCCGTGCCGGGGAAGGTGCGGACTCTCCGCCTGCACCACTCGCTACTTGGTAGTCATGGCAACGGCGGATCTACTAACCATCATCTTTGATGTCATACTGTGGCGGGTCAGTTATTATTTTTTCCCCGGGACTTTCCTGGACATCACCCCCGTATGCAGTCTGATCTCTGCCGTTGGATTTGCAGCCACAGAAAGTTCTGTCTGGTTCACTGTCACATTTACGTTTGATCGGTTTGTCGCCATCTGTCGCCAGAAACTGAAACCAAAATATTGCACCGGGAAAACTGCGGGTCTGATTCTGTCTACAACCGGCCTTCTGCTCTGTTTTAAAAATGTGCCCTACTTCTTCAGATACCGTCCTGTGCAAGTGACTGAAAATATACCCTGGGACTGTATCATAAAGCCAGGCTATTATACGGATCCCGGGTGGGTGGGATATAACTGGCTATCTACCGTTCTAACGCCATTACTCCCGTTCGTGTTAATACTCCTGTTTAATGGTCTGACAGTCAAGCACATTTTAGCGACTAGTCGCGTCCGTAAGGGGCTGAGGAGTCAAAGCAAGGCGGAGGAATGCAGAGACCCGGAGATGGAGAGCAGGAGGAGGTCTGTGATCTTACTTCTCACTATCTCCGGAAGCTTCATCATCCTGTGGTCGGTAAAAGTTGCCGAATTCCTTTATTACATCATTTCCGGATTGGATCAAAATAATTACAACGATTCTGAATACATATTTGCACACTCTGGAGAGATGCTGATGATATTAAGTTGCTGTACAAACGCTTTTATTTATGTGGTGACTCAGTCCAAGTTCAGAAACGAGTTCATCAATGCAGTAAAATATCCGCACTTGTCAATTATTCTACTCATTAATAAACTAAAAATCTGAATTCTTCTCACAGGCGGCCTCAGTGTTTTCTAGCTTGACACTACATCAGAGAACGTGGCAGTGGGGAAAATAATCATGGTTTAGAGCCAGAGAGAGTCTCGGCACAACAACAGACACTTTGGTACCCACAGACACTGCCCTCCACCTCCTACCAATTACTAAACTCCTACAAACACATTTTCTTTTCACCTTTCCCATTCTCGTTACATTTCGATAATGAATCTCGCATCCCAGTGTAAATGCTCATCGGTCAAATAACCTACGTAGCCTCTACCTCTCCGTGAAGGAGAGTAAACGGGCGCCTAGCTATCACAAGGACACCTGATGAAATTCACTCCGAGTGCGCCGGAGATGAGATCGGGCCTGGTCCATGCTCAGAGTGAGAAGGCAGCGTCGCAAAGAGATTTAGCCGATTGCATCCGACATAGGCACATCCTTCAACACCATATGAGCAGACATCATGGGTGTGTACAGAGGTCTTAACTTCAACTGTGACTGCACCTGTGTCCAATGAGTCGGTATAAAATTGTGATGACTGTACCTGCACAGCTTCGAATTATCCTCTGAAGAAAGGCTATTTCCAAATATGGCTTCCATGCCCTTGTGAGGAAGGAACCTTGGTGTTTTCTTTAGGTGGAGGATGTTACAAAGAACCTTAATCAACGCAGCGTGGCAGATAGGCGCTTTGTTAAGGATTTGGGCGAAGATCCGATGGTGAACTCGGATGGCAAATGACATGGGATATGACCATTATCCACAGCATACACAAGCATAATTGGGTCATTCATTATATGGAGCTTTTCTGCCTTTCTTTCTTAGGGGATCTGTTTCTCAACCGTAAACCCCCTCCTTCCTCCAGAAATCGTTTCCCCATCACCAATCAACCGTTTCCTTATCAAGTCACAATGGCTTTTGACCTCTCGGTCATCTGCGGCATCAAGTTCTAGCTCTCTGCAAATGAATGTCAGTGCAGCATTCCCTTTATTTACTACCGAATTAACCCGCGAGATAGACTTCATGATATCCAGAACTAACACTTTAGTACAAATGAATCTCTTATTTATGAGTTCTCTCCCCATTTAGAAACTTTTTTTCCTGCGCATTTCCTCCTTCCAAAGTCCATACCCCACAGCTCCAGATTCTGTATTCCACCGGTCACTTCTTAGGCCACTCCGGCAAATTGAAAACCCTTCTCTAGATCCCCTGTCGGAGACACTGTTTGTCTTTGCAAGTACATCCTACCCATCTGAATCGTATCGGTTAGCTGACCCGCCACTGTTGTAAACGTTATCTGCCAGCAGCCCACTGTCTTATTTCCGGTTTTCGTACATAACGACACAATAGCTATCTCCCGAATACATTACCGATATGTAGGGCTCATATATCACCCCGAAGGGCAGAGCAATCTTTTCTCTTGTTAATAGCTTAGAATTGAGATAACCATGAGATGAGTGCAATCATTAATAATTCCAAAAATTCGACCTTTCTAATACCGATATGTTTCAGATAGCATAGTCCCCTACAGTAAGCTCACAAACTATATCCATCTGAGGAGAAAATATTGATAAAATCACTTAACAGTTCGAACATTTCATGTGGCTCTGCAAATTGATCACGGATAACGCTAACATTGTCTATTCCTTCCACCAACAGATCTAAAATAAATTGTTTCAGTTTCTCTTTTATCTTTTCTGCAAGGAGTATATTATGGCCAAGTATTAATTTTCAGTCCCTTATGTTCCACAAGGAAATGGCTTGATCCCAGCAGCCAATATACGACACATATCTCCTTTATTTTTCATGACTATTGCCGAAAGAGCTGACCAGGTTTAGTCTGCGCTGCCCATTACTCTGCCACCAGTGCCTCCTTAAGAGCTCCACCCTTGTCCAGAATCCTTTAGTTATATTACATCGGATAGTTCATACCTTAAACCATCGGAATTAGTGTTCGCATCGTTTAGGTATTTGACTTCAATGTCTGTTACAGAGGTACGCAAAAGGTTGGGCACCCCTGGTCAACACTTCTATTACTGTGAATAGTTAAGTGAGTAGAAAATGAACTTTAGAAAATAAAGTTAAAGCTGAAACATTCTTTTCAATATTTTAAACAAGATTGGTGTATTATTTTTGTTTTCTACAATTTTAATATGAAAAAAAGGAAAGGAGCACCATGTGGGCACCACAAGAGATCTGAGCTCTCAGATAACTTTTACCAAGTTCTCAGACCTTAATTTGCTTGTTAGAGCTATGGTATGTTCACAAGCATCGTTATGAAAGGCCAGGTGATGCCAATTCCAAAGCTTTATAAATACCCTGACGTACAAAAAAAGCAAGATCCAGCTTTTTTGTAAGTCTTGATTTGACCACAGCATCTGCAGTGTACTTTGTGATTTATAAATACCCTGACTGCTCATTACTTGTCCCAAAAATCAGCAGCCATGGGCTCCTCTAAGCAGCTGCCTAGCACTCTGAAAGTTAAAACAAACGATGCCCACAAAGCAAGAGAAGGGTATTAGAAGATAGCAAAGTGTTTTCCTCAGTTCTTGATATAATTAAGAAATGGCAGTTGCAGGAACGGTGGAGGTCAAGTTGAGGTCTGGAAGACGAAGAAAACTTTCCGAGAGATCTGCTCGTAGGATTGCTAGAAAGACAAATCAGGATCCCCGTTTGACAGAAAAAGACCTTCAAGAAGAAGTTCTGGTCACCGAATTATAGGAAAAATATCAACAAAATAGAGACAGTACAGAGGAGATTTACTAGAATGTTAGCTAGGTTTCAGCACCTAAGTTATAGGGAAAGGTTGAACAAGTTAGGTCTTTATTCTTTGGAGCGTAGAAGGTTGAAGGGGGACTCGATAGAGGTATTTAAAATTATGAGGGGGACAGATAGAGTTGACGTGGATTGGCTTTTTCCATTGAGAGTAGTGGAGATTCAAAAAGAGGACATGAGTTGAGAGTTAGGGGGCAAAAGTTTAGGGGTAACACGAGGGGGAACTTCTTTACTCAGAGAGTAGTGGCTGTGTGGAACGAGCTTCCAGTGGAAGTGGGAGAGGCAGTTTCGATATTGTCATTAAAAAAAATTGGATAGGTGTATGGACGGGAAAGGAATGGAGGGTTATGGACTGAGTGTAGGTCGGTGGGATTAGGTGAGAGTAAGCGTTCGGCACAATCCAGAAGGGCCAAGATAGCCTGTTTTGGTGCTGTAAATGTTATATGGTTATACATTTAACATTTAGTAGACTATGGAGTGGCGGTGCATTATTCTTCTACGCAGCGACACCTGCACAAATATGACCTTCATGGAAGAGTCATCGGAAGAAAACCTTTCCTGCGTCCTCACCACAAAATTCAGCGTTAGAAGTTTGCAAAGGAACATCTGAGCAAGCCTGATTGCATTTAGGAAATAAGTCCTGTGCACTGATGAAGTTAAAATAGAAAGTTCTAGCCACAATGAGCAGAAGTATGTTTGGAGGGAAAAGTGTGCAGAATTTCATGAAAAAAGCACCTCTCCAACTGTAAAGCACGGGGGTAGATCAATCATGCTTTGGGCTTGTGTTGCAGCCAGTGGCACGTGGAACATTTCACTGGTAGAGGCAAGAATGAATTCAATTAAATACCAGCAAATTCTGGAAGCAAACATCACACCGTCTGTAAAAAAAGCTGAAGATGAAAGGATGATAGCTTCTACAACAGGTCAATGATCCTAAAACACACCTCAGAATCCTCAAGAGGCGCAAGCTGAAGTTCGGCTGCATCTGGTTAGCTCTGGTTGCCCTATACTAGGAATGGACTCGAGGAGTTGAAGAGGGTACAAACTATTGCCCGGAATGGAGGGCGTGTGGTGGGACAAACGTGGTTTGTTTTCTCTGAAGCCGTGGAGATTGAGGCAAAATCTGATAGAGGTTTATAAGATTATGAGCAATGCAGATGAAGCAGGCAGACAGTATCTCTTTTGAGGGGTTGAAATGTCTAATACCAGAGGGCATACATTCAGTGTGAGAGGGGGTAAGTTCAAAGGAGAAAGGCAACGACTGTGTGAAAGGCAAGTTCTTTTACACAGATTTGTTGGTGCCTGAATTGAGCACCTTGGATTTGGTAGAGGCAGATACATCAGGGATATTTAAGAGCCCCTGCAATAGACATGTGAATATGAGGAAAGCAGAGGGGTACGGACATTGTGTGTACAAAATAGATTAGTTCAGTTTGCCATCGGATTACTGATCCACTTGGCCACTTTCAAAGAGCTAAAAACATTGTGGGCTGAAGATAGATATTATTCTATGTTCTATGTCTATGTTCTATAACATTGTTCAGTCTACAATGTATCAATGTGATTTTCGGTTCATTGTGTTGTTTTACCATACCAAAATCTCCAGAACTTCTTTCAGCATTTTGGCCGTATTTGCAAACCCATTCCACATTTCTACAATGGACTCCCTCGTCACCTTATAGGACTGAGAGCCTTTCTCCATCACCAGACTGAGGAAGAGCGGGGAATCCTCTGTCGGAGTTCCCTTCTGTGTGAGTTCTGTGATTTCCTGAAGACATGGAATGTGTTAAGTGACAGACTGAGTGAAAGAGAATGGAGAAGACAGTACCTGCTCTGTTATGGGACGTCCCAGTGACTTTGAGCACAGGAACAGTCACTGGGCAGCCTCTTCACCCATTCTGAAAATTTCTGGGCTCAGTCACTAGCAGCAAAGCACTGACTGTGGAAATTACAAATCAGAATATTATTAGAGTCACAGCAAACAAAACAAAGAAACAGTCCTTTTGGCCCATATAGTCCACGCCAAAATGGTAGTTTATGCTTTGCCCCAACTGCCTGCATCAAAACGCTCCGTACATCTCCCATTCTGTACTCATCAGAACTTCACAAATGTTGTAAATTAAATTTGCAACTACCACATACGATGTCAGCTCATTCCACCTCTGAGTGAAGAAGCTCACCCCTCTGTCATGGTCCGGTCCGTGAAATCCATATTCCGGTTCTCGGTCCGGTCCAATTTCCTTATTCCAGGTTTTCCGGGTTTCCACAGTTTCTGTTGAGGCAGCTGAATCTTATTCGGGCTAGCCTCATAAATAGCTTCAGGATTCAGCCTCTGGCTGCTGGATTGTCCTGTCCTGATCCCCTGTCTGTATCCCTTCCCTTCGCCTTCCTCCTGGAACATAGCCTCGCCTCTGCCTGAAGCCTGGCCTTCCTTCGCCTCGCCTCTGCCTAGAGCCTTGCCTTGCCTCGCCTCGCCTCTGTCTGGAGCCTTGCATCGCCTTGCCTGTGTCTGGAGTCTCGCCCTGTTTGGAACTGTCTGTCCGTGTCCACGCCTCCTCTAGGTAGGTCCGACTGTTCTGCCGCCACCTAGCGTTGGGAACTGCCTGGTCATGTGCAGCGTTCTGTGTTATGAGTCCCGGCCCTACGTCTTGTATCCAAGGAGGGGTCCCGGCTCGGTGTTCCATGTTCCTGTCTCTCCCTCGACCAGGTCAAGGCTTCGGGGTCTCTTCCAGTTCTAGCCACGTCCTAGCACCTTGTCTTGTCCAAGCCACGGCTTTATGTTCTCGTCCTGTCCATGTGCCTCGCCCAGGCCAGGAGTACCTTGCCCAGCCCAGTATTGGGGTTCCCTGGTCCTGTGCTGGCGTTCGCTTGTCTTGTCCAGGAGTCTCACGTCCAGTCCAGTCACATCTCCTCGCCCTGATCTGGAGTCCGAACCCGAGTCAAGACC
The DNA here is from genome assembly GCF_048418815.1 of Hemitrygon akajei. NCBI lineage: Eukaryota > Metazoa > Chordata > Chondrichthyes > Myliobatiformes > Dasyatidae > Hemitrygon > Hemitrygon akajei. Next base: position 2,006,360 of record NW_027331943.1, on the reverse strand, counting down.
CAGGTTCTGGGTCTTTGTCCAGACTCTGGCCCGGAGTCCAAACCCAGTCTCCTAGCTCCCAGTTCCATGTCCTGGTTCTGGTATCCTCGTCAAGTCCTAGCCCAGGCCTGGAATCCTTTTCTCGTTCGGGGCCTGTTTCATGTCCGTTGTCCTTTCTTCCGCAGTTTCCTTGCTTCCTTCTCATGACTAGTTCTGTTCCTGGTAATTCAGCTTCTGTGTCGTGCTTTTGGGTCCACTCCCAACGCCCTCCTTATGACACCTTCAGGTTCCCCTAAAATATATCCCCACTCACCCTTAACCTAAAGACTGTGTGAAGACTGATGGCGGGTGGTGAAGGGGGATGGTGCGGGAAGGTGGACACAGCTGTAGGGGGTAAGGGGAGAGCAACTGCAAGATGGAAACAAGGAGTGTCTAGACTTACTATCTGAATACAAGTAATTCTTAGAACTTACTTGCTGCAAAGATGCCCTGTACATTCTCAACGAAATTATTGATATAGATGAAAAGCAGCAATGAGTGTAGCCCTGGGGAACACCACTAGACACGGGCGTCGAGTCCAATAAACAGATCCCACCATCACTCTCTGGTTCCTACCATCAAGCCAATTTTGCATCCAGCTAGCGAGCTCTCCCTGGACCCCATGATCTGACTTTCCACAGAAACTTTCCATGCTAAACCTTATCAAAGACCTCACTGATGCCCATATAGGCCGGGATCCTGGGACAGTGGAGTTACAAGTCAGAGGGCATAGATTTAGACACTGGATGAAGAGGTTTAGAGGGATATGAGGAAGAGGTGTTTCACTCAGAAATCTGAAACACACTGCCCGAGGTGGTGGTGGAGGCAGGTCCCGTCACAACATTTACGAAGAGGATGAGCATTGAAACTGCCGAGATACAGTCGGCTATGAACCAAGTTTTGGTCTCCAGGGTTAAGGAAGGACATCCTGGCTGTAGAGGAAGTGCAGCGTAGATTCACGAGGTTAATTCCTGGGATGTCTGGACTGTCTTACGCAGAGAGGTTAGAGAGACTGGGCTTGTACACGCTGGAATTAAGGAGATTGAGAGGGGATCTGATTGAAACATATAAGATTATTAAGGGATTGGACAAGATAGAGGCAGGAAATATGTTCCAGATGCTGGGAGAGTCCAGTACCAGAGGGCATGGATTGAGAATAAGGGGTAGGTCATTTAGGACAGAGTTAAGGGGAAACTTCTTCTCCCAGAGAGTTGTGGAGGTGTGGAATGCACTGCCTCGGAAGGTAGTGGAGGCCAATTCTCTGGATGCTTTCAAGAAGGAGCTAGATAGGTATCTTATGGATAGGGGAATCAAGGGATATGGGGACAAGGCAGGAACCTGGTATTGATAAGGATTTGATCAGCCATGATCTCAAAATGGCGGTGCAGGCTCGAAGGGCCGAATGGTCTACTTCTGCACTTATTGTCTATTGTCTATAAGTGCTGATAAATGGGACGAGTGTAGATAGTGAGTGGATGGTCAGAACAAGTATGGCCGGCTAAAGGCCTGTTTCCGGGCTGTGTGATCCACCCCTCCGGACATGCTAAATTAACGATGGTGGCACCACAAGGAATTGATTTTAAACTCCACACCCCTCTCCAACCTGAAATAAACCAGACTTCACCCCTTTGTCACCACTGTGAATAATTGTTTCAGGGTGAAATACAAATTGGCCACCTCTGCTAAACAGCCTGAAATTGATGAAGTTCCTGTGCCTTCTTCCACAAACATTGCTTTCTTACAGTGAAAACAACCCTCTCACTGTGTCAAAATCAGTGATTTAATCCGACCCCAAACACTGTGCTTTCATCCCTGCACTTTGTAACTTGAACCATCTCACTGAGGGTCCGATGGAGACACAACCCCTGCCCTTTGCACATGTGATCACATCTCCCCTGCTTCTGACATTTCAGATACCCTCCGAATGGTTTTCTGATTCAGTCTGAAGGTTATGGTACATTCAGCTCATCGCCAGGCGTGACAAACCATGTCTTCCCGCAGCTGGTTCCACCTGTTGGTGTGTCCTCTTTCCTCCACCTCCAGGGAAGCAGCATCTCCACACAAACTCCTCACTTGAGACTATTGTCTGTACCCGTGACACAGGAAATGACATCTCTGTCACTCTCCTGATACTGTGCCTGACCTGCTCACCTCCGGTTATCCTCCCAGCTCACTCTGCTCCTCAACAAGCCTCCTTCCTCAGTCACAATCTGTGAAATCTTCAAAGAATAACGCAATCGATACATTAGACAGCCCGTGTACTCCACTGCTGACCAGTAAAATCTCTCTCTCCTCAGCCCCTTTCTTTTTCCCTTTCCCTTTGCAAACTCCAAATATGCCATCAGATCTGAATCCACTGTAAGGACATTTATATCTCACAGGAGGATGTACAAACTCCTGTCGTTCTCTGATGCAGAGGTCACAGTTACACCTTCCACTTGCCAATCTGCACTCGCAGCCAATGACACACAGATATCCCAGATTCTGGGGCTTTGTAACAGACACAGTGTTAACAGCAAAATTAGACAATAATTATTATGAATAGAGCATTTCTGCTTCCTGAAGGGATTCGTGAGCTGTCTGATCCAATGGGCCAGATCCTCCCTTGTTTACAACTTAATTTGTCCCGTGTCCACCCTTCCCGGGTCATGGGAATGTCCAATCATCCCACTTTCTCCCAATAACATCGCCACCACCGCGCCTACTGCTCCACATCTTTCCCATCACTTACTCCACACCCTCACGTCCACCCATAACCTCTCCCCGCACACACAGACAGATCACCTTCACCCCAAACCTCCTCCCAGCTTTGAGAGCCACAACTAACTGATCCCACAGACCGGGGTCAGACTCAAAGCTCCAACGGGGGCAACTGGCCCCCGATTTACACAGACCAGATCAGACTTGCGGCCCGAACAGGAGAGCCACCGGCAAACCCTGGGATCGGTACTGTTCCTGCAGCGGCCAGAGGTTTAAGCAGCGCCCCTGCGCGTCGCCGGAGGTTACTACAGCGCCAACAGCGGACGGAGGTTCCCGCAGCGACCCTGGGCGTCGTCGGAGGTTACTACAGCGCCACCAGCGGCTGGAAACTGACAATGCGGATGGTTCAGCTGTCGGTCCTTTCACTGGGAGACGCCCAATAGCCAAATCGACACCATCCATCCAACTCTGGGCGAACTATGAACTATGATAACTATCAAACATAATTCCTCTCAGCCATCAGCTTTCTGATTGATTCTCTGTCTTTTAGAGGAAAGGGTGCCTGTGGTCTACATTGTCAGAAAATTTAGTTTCCCAGGAGACAAATATTGCAGGGACGAGAGGTCTTCTATTGCCTAATACACTGTGTGTCTAGCCCGCTGACAATTCGGGTTTGCATTAGTAAAACAGTTAGTTATCAGAATACGAGACCGTTAAGTGACGGAAGCCACCTCAAACCACATCATCTTGAGAAAGATTTCCCACAAGCTTTGGGGTTTTGTGACTGAACTCGAGACAAACAACATGTTGCCCACTGCACCAGCAACACGGCACTGCAGGGCACATTAAATGGGTCTTTACATAACCTAACACTGGATTCAGTGATGACACCCGTGATTAATGTTGCTGTCCCACTGAAAACGTAAGAAAAGTCCAATAAGGAACGTTGTCCCACGGGTGACATCAGACCGGCGCCCCTACGTGCCTGACATCGCTCATAGATTCTCCTCACCGGGATCTTTCGTCACGTGAGCAGTACCTTACAGCAAACGCGCGTTGCAGTGCTCCCGCTTGTTTGGTTTAACGGCTGAGCTACTACTCACGTGCCCCTCCCAACCCCAACCTCTCTCCCCACAGCGAACAGAGGATTCATGAGCTACGCTATTCCCATTGGTGTGAAGCGATGTCAGTCACTGATTACACCGAGTAGCGGAGGCAGACCTGCTGAGAAGGCGTTAACCCGGCAGAACTGCAGCCAGTTCCCGCTCCAAACTCACCGCCAAAGTGGAAAAAAAACTTAAAGTAGATATCCGTTTTTTAAATTGATTTCGATTTCCCTCCGAGGTAAGTTGTTTGTATTTGTGAAACGTCTCCTGCGGCCAGAGTATAATGTATGGCTGAGAGGTAGGAGGAGACTGCTCCGTCCGTCGGCAGAAGAAGGAGGGAGGGGGAATTTTATTGAAAGGATGATGGTGAGAGAGGGGGCGGTCAGGATGTTTGTCCCGGTGGGGACAGGAGGGTCTCATCTGTGGAAATGTTTGAGCCCACGGTGGTGGCGAGCAAAGGGGTTCACCATATTAGGGGGCAAACGCCGGCAGACTATTGACCTGCAAGTGGGGCCTACGGTCCGGGCAAAGTGTGGATAGCAGGGGTGTTGAGGGGAAGGATGTTTCGGCCTGGGCTCTTATTGGATGGGCTATAGGAGCGGAGTGGTCTTCTTCTTTTCCTGTTGTCTGTGTGATTAAAGGGAAGGCATGAACCGACCCTTTTTCGGCCAACAGGATGTCCCAGTGGGTCTTAAAGTGCTTGGAGACTAGTTGTTCCTAAACTGTGTCAACAATTTGTCTGAAGGACCAAATACAACATTTCCAAGGCTGTTATTCACACAAAATGTGTATTTTTATGTTGATCCTGACATAAAATGTGTACTTACGCATTGTTAATGACATAAATATCATATTTATATAGTGTTAATAGCATAAAACCTGTATTTCTATATTGTTACGCACAGAGAATTGTATAATTTGTGTTCCGTGTGTTATCTGAATGTACTTGCCTGTGATGCTGCCACAAGTCAGTGTTTCTCTGTACCTGTACCTTCCCGTACTTGCGCACTTGGCAATAAATTCAACAGGACCTGAGAGATCTTAGTGAGATTTGATTAGTTATGATCACCTTGGCAGCTTGGTAGGTCAACTGTAAAGAGACAGTACGCTGTTAAATGCCAGACCCTGAACAGTGTTAATAAACAGAGGGATCTTGGATCCATGTTCACAATTCCCTGAAAGGGACCACACAGATTAATAACAACACACACAAAATGCTGATAGAACACAGCAGGCTAGGCAGCATCTACGTCGACAGCGCTTCTCCCTATAGATGCTGCCTTGCCTGTTGTGTTCTACCAGCATTTTGTGTGTGTTGTTGTTTGAATTTCCAGCATCTGCAGATTTCCTCGTGTTTACATAGATTAATAGGGTGGTTAAGACGGCAACGGGAATGCTTGCCTTTATTCGTCAAGGCATTGAGTTAAAAAGACAGGAAAATATGTTGCAGCTTTATAAAACACGAATTAGGCCACAACTGGATTATTTCATACAGTTCTGGTCGCCTCATTCTAGGAAGGATGTCAAGGCTTAGGAGAGGATGCAGATGAGGTTTACCAGGGCATTGCCCGGATACTGGGGCATGAGTTATAACGAGAGGTTGGACAAACTTGGGTTGTGTTTTTCTGGAGCCCTGCAGGCTGGTGTGAGACTTCCAGAAGGATTATAGGATTACGAGAGGCATAGCTAGAGTACAGAGAAAATACATTTTCCTCGAGTTAAAATTACTTATACAAAAGGCCATGCATTTAAGGTGAGATGGGGGTTATTTTAGAAGAGATGCAAGATGTGGGAGACAAGTTCTTTTACACAGAGAGTGGTGGGTAGCTGGAATGTGCAGACTAGCTGATGGCAGATGCATATACGTTAGTGGCCTTTAAGAGCCATTTACATCGGCAGGTTGATGTGAGGAAAATGGAAGAACATGGCCGCTGTATAGACAAAAAGCGTCAGTTTAACTGAATGTTTAATTAGCAACTTTTCTGTAAGCAACACACAGTGTGTTGGAGAAACTCAGCAGGTCAGGCCGAGGCCATTCTTCAGGACTGTAATGGAAGGAGAGAAGTCAAAGAAAAAAAAAGGTGTGGGAGTGGAGGACGTAGTACAAGGTCGCAGGCGATTGGTGAAGCAAAGATCCGGAATGCTGATTGGTGAACGAAATAAAGGGCTGAAGAAGGGGGAATCTGTTATGAGAGGGCAGAAACGATGGATAAAAACGAAGGGGGAGGAGGACCAGAGGGAAGTTATGGGCAGATAATGGGGAATGGTGAAGGGGGTGGCAATTACCAGAAATTCGAGACATCAATGTTCATAGTGACAGCTTGAAGGCTACCCAAACGGAATATAAGTTGTTTCTTCTCGAATCTGAGTGTGACTTATCACGACAATAGAGGAGGCCATGGACTGACATGTCGGAATGGGAATGAGAAGTGATCTCCAGTTTACGTCGTGGTTCACTGACATGCAAGAGGCCACACCGGGAACCCCGGATACAGTAGGTAACCCCAACAGGAGAAATAACGATTTCTCCTTCCGGTGATCAAGATTTTCGCCTCTCCCCCTTTCCCTATTCCACATTCTGTCCTTTTATTTCTTTACACATCTTAATACTTTCTCTGGGCCCCCTCCTCCGTCACTTTATCTTATTGTCCATTCTCCTCTCCTATAAGATTCTTTCTTCTCCAGCAGCTTCCCACCCACCTGGCTTCCCTTATCCCCTTCCAGAAGGCTTCTTTGCGCTCCCACTACCTTTTAATTTAGGCATCTCCCCTCTTCCGTCTCAGTCCTGAAGAAGGGGCTCGGTCGAAATGTCGTCTGCCAACTCTTTTCTGCAGATGCTACCTGCCCTGCCGAGTTCCTCAAGAATTTTGTAAGCTTTCATTTCATAGTGGAGTAACACAGAGGTTAGAGTGTTTTTGTGACAGGGAATGCAATGAAGAATCACCAGACTGATCCCTGGAGAGGCCGGGTCATCATGCAAATAAATATAAAACGCGATAAGCCTTTAATTTAGAGAACCGAGGACGAATAAGTGAACACACTGAAATGCACAACATCAGCAGCGGTTGAACCAATGAAGAATGGTGTGGATTCTTCGGGACTGAAATGGGGGGGGAAATGTCTCTAACTCCAAGGGTGGTGAATGTTTGTGAATCCCCACCGGAGAAGGCAGTAAAGATTCATGATGGTCCTCGCGTAAAACTGAGGTCGGCAGATGTGTGGGATCGAGGAAATGAGGATCGGGCAGAAACATGTGGCTGAGATGGGAGCGCAGCCGCCATCTTGTTGATCGTTCGATGGGCTGAATGGCCACCTCCTGCTGTTTCTCCCTTGGTGATGTTACATTCTTACTCTCCAGTGAGGCAGGGGGAATGCGTATAGAAGTTAGTGTTTGTAAACATTGAACTGATTTGAAAAGAACCTGCACATTTCAGGTCTGGGTGTAAACTGTATGGCGGTCTGGTATGGGGGCCGAACCCGTAAATCGTTGACCCAAGAGTGGAGAAAGTGGGACGAAACGGAGGTGTAATTATGAAATAATGTGGAAAATGCTGCAGGTGGGTCATGCGCATTTGAGGGGCGAAGAGAAGAGTCACCAGTTTAGGAGGGAGACCTTCAGCCCGTCACTTCATCCCGCTCCATTTTCCCATTTTAGCGCATAACTACAACATCTGCGGGTTTGTTTATCATGGTTGTGCATTTTAATCTTTCTTCCGTTCTGTCAAGGCAATGAGATCCAGATCTGTCACGCCTTCTCGTTGTGGGTGGGTATTTTTTTTTCTTGACTCATTTCACTGCCACGAATGCGGTGCATTTAATGTTTCCTGATGTACGACCGTATTTATGGGAGAATTAAGCCTTTCCATTGATCTGTGTGTCTCGAAAATGTGTACACTTCAGTTCAGCCTCCTTCCAGAAGATTCAAATCTGCAAACAAGGTTCTCTAATATTTCCACCAAAATAAAATAGGGAGTAGAATTATTATTATTATTATTATTATTATTATTATTATTATTATTATTATTATTATTAAACAACTCTGTGTTCCTGCAGGGGTGTCAAACTCATTTTAGGTCACGGGCCGGATTGAGCAAAATGCAGCTTCATGCGGTCCGGATCAGTCGGACGCCTGCGAACGTAGCTTTCGTTGCCTCCGTTTTTTCAGCCTGCTCTCATGTGTCTCAATCTCTGCTATAACTACAAAGTGTTTCACTTTACAAATTCCGTTTCTTAAGAAGAAGACTGCCGAGGAAGACTGCCGAATAAACACTAAATACCCTGAAAACCTGGTACCTGAATAAACTCAGCATTAGCCATATCATACGCCATAGGCGCTTCGATTACTGGGGCCAGCTTTAATAGTAATTAGATATTATCTCGTGGGCCAAAGATAATTCCACCGCGGGCCTTGAGTTTGACATATATGGTCTATGGTCTATGCTCTTTGCTCCGCCTCCAAAAGTCCCGCCCCGGCTCTGATGACGCGGGGGCTCAAATTGCGTATGCTCATTCTTGGTTTTCTTTCCGTTCTGAGTTGAAGCGCATCGTCGCGGGGAGACGGGGGAAGGATCGCTGTCTGCGAGGCAAATACATCAAGTTCCCACCGGTGAGTAGTTGAGGCCCTTCCGAGCGGGCATGTTTGAGTCCCGTTAATTCAATCAAACTGGCGGGTCGGTCCGGGTTGTAGGACCTTCACAGCCAACCGCCTGAGACGTGCCGCCGCTCAGCATTTGTTGCTTTAGCCCGAGGAACGGGGTAGTGTGGTGATGCCGGGACTGCAATCATCAGATGCACTGTACCTGGGGAAATTCGGCCTGTTGTGTTCTTGCAGCCGGAGGTTAAACGGAGTAATCGCATTTGCGGGACGCTGCTCCATGTGTATGAGTAGTTTTATCTTTCGTCAGTTCAGACATGGCAAATTTCTGACGTCCCCTCTTTCTGTGTGGGCAGTTTTTTTTTCTTGACTCCATTCCACTGTTAGGGCCCGCCGAAGCGCAGCGAATGTTTCCGGGTACATAACCCTATTATTGCGAGAATTAAGCCTTTCCCTCTTGCCTGTTCCTCAAAAATTTGTACACTTCGGTGAAATCGCCCTCCCGAAGTTCCGGAGCTGAAACTCAGACTGTATAATGTTTCCCACACAATTTAAGTGAGGAATGGTTTATTATTGCCATGTACCAACGTACAGTGAAAATTTTGTCTTACATACCATCCACACAGATCAATATGTTAAAACTTCTTGTTCAACTTCCTTCCAGCCTGTACCTCACCACGTCAATGATATATGTCAACAATCTTTTTTCTAACCTTTGTCTCATTCTCAAGTATTGTACTGCACTTTTACTTTACTATGTTTTCCAGGAACTGTGTTTCTTTGTTCGGTTAATTGATGTTTAATTGAATACAGCACGAGGCAGGGTAAAGGCAGCCATTAAGCCATTTAAATTTTAGTTTCAGCGTTACAAAATGGCTTCTGTGCTGATTTTTGTCACAATGAAACGCAGAGCATATTATGTTGAGTTTGTTATTTCCTTTCTCGATGATTTTCGGTTAACCACTTCCTCCGTTTTCAGGGTAACAGCCCTCGGTAGCTGCAAGAAATGTTGCACACATTTATCGCTCTGTGGTCACCGCTTCTTAGCGTAGAGAAAGTGGCCTCGGGAGCAACTGCAACAGAGAGATAGTGGGAGGAAAGGATGCTGTGAGCATTGACTGTATGTAATGTATTACACACGAGTAGGAATGGACTGAGAGCTAACAAATTAGGAGGGTGGGTCTGGCATTACACAGATCTGTTGAACAGTATTGGGCGCCCCCAACATTTTGCAGTCAGATAATATCTGTGGGGAGAGAGAGAGAGAGAGAGAGAGAGAGAGAGAGAGAGAGAGAGAGAGAGAGAGAGAGAGAGAGAGAGAGAGAGAGAGAGAGAGAGAGAGAGAGAGAGAGAGAGAGAGAGAGAGAGAGAGAGAGAGAGAGAGAGAGAGAGAGAGAGAGAGAGAGAGAGAGAGAGAAATGTTCTTTTGCAGGAATTTTGAAGTAAGATGGATAGACGATCATTAGGTTCAGTTCTCCATAGTTTGTGAATCGGAAATGCCAGGATCACCACGACAAATCGTCGGTCCCAAAGCGTCACTGAGCAGTCTTTGTGTAGGTTATAATACTTGTTTGCTTCCAGTTCCACCTTAATATGTGAATCAGAAGCGGCAGGAAACCCACGGCAAATCGCCGGCAGCGAAGCGTCGCAGGGGAGCTGCAATACTTGAATGGAGTCCCTGAGATTATAGAACAGGGAGTATACAAGCTCTACTCCAGGTTGTTCAGCTGGGTTTGAATCTCTTCAGTTTGCAGCGAAAAAGATGATCGGAGCGTTTGGACTTTGGTTGTGGGGAAATCCCCGATTACACCGCCCAGCGGAGCCGAGCTTGCCAGTCATGATGACGTTTTAGAAAGAGATAACAATGTTGACCCGACTCGATGTCAGCAAACACAGGACGATAACTGAAGTTGGATTTAGCGAATGGAGGCTTGTGACGACTGTGATGCGCGTGTTGGTATTGAGATATGTCATTCATGACTTTGATTTGTTTATGAATATACATAGCACGGCTAGCAAGTTGTGATACTCAGGAGTCTTTAGGGGGTCTTGTTGATATTGCAACATGTTATAATGTATTTCAAAGAGATGTTGGTCAGTGATGGAGATAGACTGAGATACAGCAAATGGTTCTCAGCTTGGACAAGTGAAAAATGGTGCATTTTGTACAGTGAAACCGTGGTGGGCCTGGTATGCTGAATGGCGGGGCACCAAGTGTCGTGGAACAGAGCGAGCTGGGGTTACCAGGGTAACGTTCGCTGAAAGCGGACGTGCAGGTATAGAGGGTGGAAAAGAAGGCTTTATCCATGCTGGCCTTATTCAGTCAGGCATTGAGTTTTGGTTTGCAGACATCGTATTGCAGTTATATAAATAGCCTGTGAGGCTACACCGAGTATTCCGTACAGTTGTGGGCACCATATTGTAGGAAAACTATTATCAAGCTGGAGAGGGTGAAGAAGAGATTGATGAGGATGCTGCCTGTGCTAGACGGCCGAGTTATAGGGAGAGGTTGGTCAAGCTGGATCTTTATTCCACGGAGCACAGAAAAATTTGGGTGACGTTGAAGGTTTATAAAATCAAGCGGGAGAAAGAAATCGATAACCATCCCCTTTGTCTTGTTAACATTGGGAAAGAGGTTATTTGACTGGCTCCAGGTCTTAAGCTGTTTTCTCTGTAAGACATATCAATGTTGTTCCTGATGAGCCCCACCACACTGTGTCATCGGCGATTTTAATTTCAGTGTGGTTGTTGGGTGTCTGGCCATGCAGACACGTGTGAGTGGAATGTACAACAGTGGGCTCAGCACACAGCCAAGTTCTGGATAATGGGAAGGAACAGCGGTTGTGCATCCTGACTGTCTGTGGTCTGTTAGCTAGGAAGCCCAACATCCAGTTGAGCAGCGGTGTAATTAGATGGCTGAGAAGGAATTGGTTCACCAATGTCTGTGGGACTATAGTGTTACATACCGAACTGAAATTCAGAAACAGCATTCTGACACAAGTGTCCCTGTTTTCAGTGTGTGTCAGGTCAAGGGGAATGACAGACGCTATGGCATCTGTCCTGGAGTGATGCGGTACGTACGTTTATTGGTGAGTGCCCAGTGAGTAAGGATTGGAGTTTTTGATATGTGCCGTTATCAGCCGTTCAATGCACGCCACACTGACCAGCGTCAGATCGGTTTGTTCTGAATGTGTAGAGTTCGTTGGTACAGGGATGATGGTGGCTGATTTGAAGCCGGTGAGAACGGCAGCCTGGAAGAGTGAAGTGTTGGCAATGGCCGTGAAGAGATCAATGCGCTGATGTGCACACTGTATGCGAGCTCAGCCTGGATGTTTTCTGGCCCAGCACCCTTGCAGAGGCCTTATTACGTCTTCTGTCACAGACATTGACTGCGCAACTCTCGGGGTGGCGGGGGGTAGTTTTCGTGACTGGCTTGTGTTGTGCCTCGAAGCAGTGTTTAGAGCGCCAGGGAGGGAAGCGTTACTGGTACAGTCAAGGCTACCTTTTCCCTCACGTAGTCTGTGAAGCCCTTGATGCCCAGCTACATACACCAGGCTTCGTTTCCCAGGGTTGGGGAGTCCGATCGAAGGAATATGAGAGGTAATCTCAATACACAGAGGTAGTGAGTACCTGGAATGAGCTGTTCAGTGTTTGCATCATTGGTTATCACGTCGGGTTCAGTATCCTCACCGTGTTTGGAAATTCCTTCTCACTGTCGTCTGTCTGTGAACAGTTGAAATTAAAGAAACACTCAAGATGCTGGGGACTTGAAATCAATTTAGAAATTGTTCAAAGCCATCCGATACAGGGTGTTAGACCGGAAAAAAATATCTTTCGACAGATTATCTGTTGAGTTTTTGTTTCATTTGTAGCTTGTTAGCACACTGCCCTGGAAAGATTCAAGTCTCTTGGCAAAACGGAGTTATGTGGAACTGGGAAATTGAATTGAAAACTATCAGATGGAATTTAATACAGATAAGTGTGGGGTGTTACATTTTGGCAGTGCAAACGAGGATATGACTTACTCATTGACTAGTAGGGGGTCTGCAATGTGGGACAAAACAAATTGACATGGGAATTCAGATCCATTAAGGTGGAAGCAGAGTTAGATAGTGTCTTAAAGAGATCCCATGTTGGAAAACCCTGCTGGATTTATACAAATGTATTGTCGTATAAATAGTGTGAATGCAGTTAAGCGCTTGCCCATCTGAGGGTGAATTTGGGGCAAAAGGACAGACAGACAGACAGACATACTTTATTGATCCCGAGGGAAATTGGGTTTCGTTACAGCCACGCCAACCAAGAATAGTGCAGAAATATAGCAATATAAAACAATAAATAATTAAATAATAAGTTAATCATGCCAAGTGGAAATTAGCCAGGGCCAGCCTATTGGCTCAGGGTGTCTGACATTCCGAGGGAGGAGTTGTAAAGTTTGATGGCCACGGGCAGGAATGATTTCCTATGACTTTCAGTGTTGCATCCCGTTGGAATGAGTCTCTGGCTGAATGTACTCCTGTGCCTATCCAGTACATTATGCAGAGGATGGGAGTCATTGTCCAAGATGGCATGCAACTTGGAGAGCATCCTCTTTTCAGACACCACTGTCAGAGAGTCCAGTTCCACCCCCACAACTTCACTGGTCTTACGAATGAGTTTGTTGATTCTGTTGTTGTCTGCTACACTCAGCCTGCTGCCCCAGCACACAACAGCAAACATGATAACACTGGCCACCACAGACTCGTAGAACATCCTCAGCATCGTCCGGCAGATGTTAAAGGACCTCAGTCTCCTCAGGAAATAGAGACGGCTCTGACTCTTCTTGTAGACAACCTCAGTGTTCTTTGACCAGTCCAATTTATTTTCAATTCGTATCCCCAGGTATTTGTAATCCTCCACTATGTCCACACTGACCTTTTGGATGGAAACAGGGGTCGCCGGTGCCTTAGCCCTCCTCAGGCCCACCACCAGCTCCTTAGTCTTTTTCACATTAAGCTGTAGGTGATTCTGCTCAGCGTCTTCTCCCTTGCTGATGCATCCAACTATGGCAGAGTCATCAGAAAACTTCTGAAGATGGCAAGACTCTGTGGAAAAGTTGAAGTCCGTGGTGTAGATGGTGAAGAGAAAGGGAGACAGGACAGTCCGCTGTGGAGCCCCAGTGTTGCCGACCACTCTGTCTGACACACAGTGCTGCAAGCGTACGTACTGTGGTCTGCCAGTCAGTTAATCAGTAATCCATGACACCAGGGAAGCATCCACCTGCATCACTGTCAGCTTCTTACCCAGCATCGCATGGCGGATGGTGTTGAATGCACTGGAGAAGTCAAAAAACATGACCCTCACAGTGCTCGCCGGCTTGTCCAGATGGGCGTAGACACGGTTCAGCAGGTAGACAATGGCATCCTCAACTCCTAGTCAGGGCTGGTAGGCGAACTGGAGGGGGTCTAAGTGTGGCCAAACCATAGGCCGGAGCTGCTCTAGAACAAGTCTCCCCAGGGTCTTCATGATATGGGAGGTCAATGCCACCGGTCTGTAGTAATTAGAGCCACGGGGGCGCGGCGTCTTCGGCACAGGGACGAGGCAGGAGTTCTTCCACAGCACAGGAACCCTCTGGAGACTCAAGCTCCGGTTGAATACATGGTGAAGTACTCTACATAGATGGGGGGGGCGCAGGCCTTGAGCAGCCTGCAGCCTTGCTTGGGTGGAGACGTTTCAGCTGTATTCTCACCTGTTCAGCTGTGAAGCCCACCGTGGTGGTTTCAAATGTAGGAGGTGTGTAGTCACGTGAGCAGGGTAGGGGGCTTTGAGGAAGAGTAGGAGTGGACAGTGGAGTATGTGTTGGTTGGGAGCCGACAACAGAAGAATCATGAGGAGGATGAGCAGGGGCCACAGTGTCAAATCTGTTGAAGAACAGGTTAAGTTCGTTGGCCCTGTCCACACTGCCGTCTGCTCCTCTGTTGCTAGTTTGCAACAGTGATGGTCCTCATCCCACTCCAGACCTCTCTCATGTTGTTCTGCTGGAGTTTCCACTCAAGCTTCCTCCTATACTTGTCTTTAGACTCCTTGATCTTGGCTTTCAGGTCCCTCTGTATTGTCCTCAGCTCCTCCCTATTTCCATCTCGAAACACCCTCTTTTTAGCGTTCAGGATGTCCTTAATGTCCTTTATTACCCATGGCTTGTTATTTGAATAACAAAGGACAGTTCTTGCCGGAACATTGCAGTCCACACAGAAGTTGATGTAACCAGTGATGCACTCTGTGAGCCCATCAATGTCCTCTCCATGTGGCTCACAGAGGGCCTGCCAGTCTGTCGCCTCTAAACGATCCTGGAGTGCCTCATTAGCCTCCCCCGACCATTTCCTCACTGACCTCGAGGTTGCAGGTTTACTCTTCACCAGATGCACGTAGCAGAGTTTGAGATGCACCAAGTTGTGTTCTGACCTTCCCAGTGGTGGAAGAGTAGAAGAGCTGTACGCATCCTTAAAAAGTGAAATACTTAAGGGAATCTGAGGGGTAACTGCTTCACTCTGAGGGCAGTGCGAATGCTGAAAGAGCTCCCAGCCGTATTAGAGATGAAGGTTCAATTGTAGTATGTAAGAGATGTCTGTGTAGGTACATAGGTGAGGGTGGTCTAGAGGGCTATGGTCTGGGTGCAGGCTGATGGTACCGGACCGAACATAACACGGAATGGACGGGCTAAGAGTCCTCTGTCTGTGCTCTAAAGGCTCTATGAATCTACATTAAACTTGAACACATAATCGACATTTGTTGCAGACGGGTTGTATCCAACAACGTGTTTTTATTTTGGACCAGCGTCTGCACTGCTGGAAGTTCTGTAGAGATGGAACCACCGTGAGATTGGCTGAATGCACCTCGACAGGGTAAATACAACCAGTGGAATTTTAGTTTCCCCGTTACAAAATGGCTGAATGATCATTTCATCTTTGCCATAATAAAATTCAGAACATGTCAAGTTGAGTATTATTTCCTTTTTCAGTTATCTTTGCAAGCCACTTCCTCCGTCGCCAGGGCAACAGCTCGCTGGAGCTGCAAGGACAGTTGAACATGTTTATCTCTCTCTGTTTACTGACTCTCAGCGGAGAGACAGGGGCCTCAGCAGCCAGTGTTGATACGAGGATGCTTTGATCATTCACTGTGCGGGACGGATGATGTCTGTGCTGGAATGAAGGAACAACTAATGATTGTAGGGATTGCATTTATGCGATTCTGTGCAGTGTGTCAAACATCTTGCAATCAGTCAGTGTTTTGTGCATCAAAAGAACAAAGAAATATCCTGTACTCAGTTTCCAGTGCTATATTTTCAATGTTATATTTAAAAAATATTGTTCTTGTTACACGACGGGGAAAGTGGCTGTTAATTGACCTGGGCTTGATGACTGTCGCCAATAAAATAATGAACAAATGTGCTCAATGTAACTGAGGAGACAAGTTGAAATGTATCAGCACCCTCTTCGTGACCCAGTGTCCATGTTTCCCGGCTGATCTCCATCCAGACAAAGGATCATCAGGCTCCAGTTCTGTCACGGGTTGGTGTGGGAGTGTAAGGTTTTGAACTGGGATTAGCTGAGACACTGCCGCATATTACCGGCAGGAAAGAGCCCTGGGAGAGCTGGTGCTTGAGATACAATCTTGGGATGGAGGCTCCGGGAATATGGGACTGTCTGTGTTTGGGCTTCGGTCTACGTCGGTTCTTTTACAGAAGCGGCTGGATGTTCCTCCTTCCTCAATGAAGCAGACGTCTCCGGGGGCTGGATATTGGTAGCGTGAATCTCTCAGTGTGAGATGTGGAAAAAATGTGCGAGGCTCTCGGTGCGGGCTGTGACCCTCTGAGGTTGGATCCTGGGATACCACACATGTTTTGACCCAGATAAAATGAACCGGGGATCAAGTTGTCCGGTTTTATGAGATGTTGAGCGAGTATTCCTGTTCTGTGCTCAGATGTTTGGTTCTGAATTTCCCTTGAAAGCGAAGCAGAGAATGAGTTCCCATTCCATCCCTCACAGGGAGAGGTTGTGATTAAATACGCTGTTTAGTGTTTGCACCAGTAGAAATAGCCCGGGGTTTCAGAAATCAATTCACATTTGGAAATTCCTCTTCACTGTCACCTGTCTATCTGCCAGTGGGAGTCAAAGGGAAACTCAAGATGCTGAAGATAGAACAGAACATGGAACAGAACATCACAGGAACAGGCCCCTTCGGCCACAATGGTGTGCCAAACCAGCTGAAAAGTATATCAACACCCACCCCAAAAATCTCCTACCTGCACAATGTCCATATCCTCTCAATCTTCCTCACACACATCTATCTAAACGTCTCTTAAAAGCCTCCGATGTATTTGATTCCCCCACCATAACAGACAGCGCATTCCAGGCATCCACACCTCTCTGAGTAAAACAACTTACCCTCACATTTCCATTGCATTTACTCGCTCACACCTTCATTGCATGGCCTCTGATATTAGACATTTCTAACCAGCGAAAAGATGCTCCCTGTCTACTCTGTCAATGTCTTTCATAATCTTATAAACCTCTATAGATCTTCCCTCAGTCCCTACCGCTCCATGGAGAGCACCCCAAGATTTTCCACTAAAAACTGGATGAATCCATTCTGACGAAAGGTTAGGAAACTGAATCGCTATCTTTTTTCCTCTCCCCACAGCAATTCCTTACCTGCTGAGCATTTCTTGTGATTCCAGTTTCTCTTTATTACATTCACCCTGGAACATTTTATATCCTCTGTGAATGGAACAGGGCACCTGCGCTCGTTTTGTGAGAGTTAATAGAAGAGTAAAGAAACCAGATTTTTCCCAGTACATTATCCTTGTACCAAATGTCCTGTTTTTCACGGAAATGTATTCAGTACAGTTGTTGCTAACAAGGTTCACAAAATAAGCTGAGGAATCATAAGCTTTATGCGTGTGGAGCAGTGATGGCCCTGGGCCTGTGTTCAGTGCAGTTCACAGGGATAGTGTTCGGGGGGGGGGGGTGGGTAGATAGGGCGGGAGTGATTATTTACACTAACTGAATAGCAACAAGTCTGGATGCAGTGAGAATGGACAGGGTGTCTTGATTAGACGGAGAGTCTGGGATCTGAGAGTGCTGCCTCAGAAATAAAGAAGCTTCACTTAAAAACTGAGCTGAGAGAAATTTCTTCAGCCAAAGGTTGGGGGAATGTGAAGTTTGATGTCACAGAGGGTGGTGGAGGCTATCGTTGGGTATATTCACATTTTGGGTTGCTAAATAGGTTGAGTGTTATAGCAGGGAAGCGAGAATAAGGTGTTGAAAATAAAATCTTCCATGAATGATTGAGCAGCAGACTAGAATGACCGAGTCATCCAATTCTACTCCGATGTATTATGACTTGTATCTTATACTATGACTGAGCGATGACTTCATTGTATCCCATCACAAACAAGAGAAAATCGGCAGACGCTGGAAATCCAAGCAACACACACAAAATGCTGGAAGAACTCAGCAGGCCAGGCAGCGTCTATGGAAGAGAGCAGCGTCGACATACAGATGCTGCCTGGCCTGATGAGTTCCTCCAGCATTTTGTGTGTGTTCTTTTGCATCCCATGTCAGGCTTTGAAAAGTGTGAGGGACAGTTACAGATTTCTTCACTCGGATCATGATATATGCGTTCAATATTTAAATTTCAGTTTAATGCTTTGTTCTCATTTGTATTAGTAACATACTCTATTCTCTCTGGTTAAAGTTAGACCTGCGGTGAGAGGTTTATTGGAAGAAAAGCCAACGACTGGAAGTAAACCACAACTGAAGATGAGGGAACAGCAACAATTGAACCAGTCCGAGGACTGAGAGCATCAACTGGAGAGAAACCTTCATTGATTCCATTGATTCAGTCAGGAGGAAGTTTGGTGAGTCTCATTTACTCAAACACTGGTCTTTTAGACATTACAGTTCTGTACCAAGGAAGGTAGGAAATAGTTGGAGCGGAACTGTATAAATGTGGAAGTGCCAGTTATGCCAGTTGCAATCACTCCAGATCTGCTAATTGCTGTCAGCATCAGCTCTGTGAGGCCACGCACATTCCTCATATTGTTTGCTCAATTCAAACATCACTTCTGATGTTTCCTTGCTTGTCTGTGTTATGTCATAATAATTTCAAAACGCGGTGAGAATTTCCTCCCTTTATAAGACGCCGCAACTGCTTCCTGCTGTAGTGATTGCAGAAATGTTGAATTAACATGAACCACAGCAACATGTCATTGACTCCTCTGTCTATTGCAAGCTGCAATGATATACTTGCCCTGGAGTATATCGTCGTGCAAGCCTCTGCTAAGAGCAAACCCTCTTGAAGCCAAATGTCCCACCACCACATTTCATTCAGACCTAACTAGCAAATGCCAACCAATAATGTACATTTACGTAGCCTGGCGTCATCAAGTATCTTTCTACCAATAAATTGTCAGACCTGTGAATCTGTGATCAAGCAGAAACAGGTTTCGTAATGTTCCTGTTTGACCCTGTACCAAAGGCATGGGTTATATCTGTACTTGAGATGAACGGATGTTTTTGCAGCCAGGACTGCTGGAGCTGCCGGAGTCGGTTTAAACTCAGTCATTTCGGGATGGGAAGCAGCGTGTTGGATCAGATGATGAAGGAGATGATATTCAGTTAGATACAATGCTCAGAGGGACGGTGGGAGGTTTGGCTGTGGACAGGGCATCATGTAGTGAAAAGCAGCAACAGATCCACCCCCAACCCCGTCACTCCCTCTCTCACCCTCCTGTTTTTCTTGCTGGTGTTAATCGCGGGAGTCAGCAACTCTTTGTACCCACGGGCCAGTGAAATTAAAGCCTTTGATTCCATTCAAAGCCTAGTTTCTTTATAAAGAGTGGGGTTGAATTGTTTTCGAAATGAACATCGGGGAATGCGTAAAAAAAAATTAAATCAGATCAGTAGCAATTTCGGAGGGCTGAGTGGTCCACTTATGCATTCGGTGTGTTGTTTAGAAAAGTTCTAACAGTTTAATTAGTATAAGCCAATATAACAGCCGGATATTAATGTTATTGTGGAACTGAAAAGAAAATCTACATTGATAACTACATACATGGAGATTTGTGTGTTAATGCTGTACCCCAGCGGGTTGCGGATCGACCATGACTCACTCGGTGAAATGGCCAGCACGGTACGGGACCGAGGGACGCGCTTACTGACTCTACAGTCTCCCCATCTACCGCGCGAACGAGCTCACCGCCCCGCCCACTGCCCACGCGCATCCTCTCGCGGAGCTTCGTCACCCTCGCGCTCCCGGGCTGACGTTGAGACGATTTGAGCATGCTGTGCGTGCCCGGTATCTGTCGCGGTGACGTGAATTTCACTTATCCCTGATTGGTGACAGCAAATAACCATCTAGCATATCAACCAATGGGGATGTGGGCTTCGTCATTTACGAGTTCCCTCCGTAGATCCCGCCACGTGTTTCCTAACCCGACTCCCGGAAAAGATCCAACAAGCCCGTTTCTTTAATGTCACTCTTCCTCAACAAGGAGTTGGCGGAGCTGTAAGGTTGACGGATTGAAGTGGGAAAACTGGGGTTTATCTCCTCTGAAGTAACCAGGACGAATAAGGCTTCAAGTCAAGTCAAGTCACTTTTATTGTTATTTCGACCATAACTGCTGGTACAGTACATAGTAAAAATGAGACAACGTTTTTCAGGACCATGGTGTTACATGACACAGTACAAAAACGAAACTGAAATACGTAAAAACAACGCAGTGAAAGCTGCACTAGACTACAGACCTACACAGGGCTGTGTAAAGTGCACAAAAACAGTACAGGCATCACAATAAATAATAAACAGGCTAAATAGGGCAAGGTGTCAGTCCAGGCCCTGGGTATTGAGGAGTCTGATAGCTTGGGAGAAGAAACTGTTGCATAGTCTGGTCGTGAGAGCCCGAATGCTTCGGAACCTTTTCCCAGACGGCAGGAGGGAGATGAGATTGTATGACGGGTGCATGGGGTCCTTCATAATGCTGTTTCCTTTGCGGATACAGCGTGTAGTGGAAATGTCCGTGATGGCAGGAAGAGAGACCCCGATGATCTTCTCAGCTGACCTCACTATCCGCTGCATGATCTTGCGATCCCAGATGGTGCAATTATCCGAACCTGGCAGTGATGCAGCTGCTCAGGATGCTCTCAATACAACCCCTGTAGAATGTGATGAGGATTGGGGGTGGGAGATGGACTTTCCTCTGCCTTCGCAGAAAGTAGCGACGCTGCTGGGCATTCTTTGCTATGAAGCTGGTGTTGAGGGACCAGGTGAGATTCTCCGTCAGGTGAACACCAAAAAAGTTGGTGCTCATAACGATCTCTACCGAGGAGTCGTCGATGTTCAGTGGGGAGTGGTCGCTCCGTGCCCTCCTGAAGTCAACAACCATCTCTTTTGTTTTGTTCATATTCAGAGACAGGTTGTTGGCTCTGCACCAGTCCGTTAGCCGCTGCACCTCCTCTCTGTATGCTGACTCGTCGTTCTTGCTGATGAAACCCACCACGATCGTGTTATCGGCGAACTTGATGATGTTGTTCGAGCTATCTGTTGCAGCACAGTCGTGAGTCAGCAGAGTGAACAGCAGTGGACTGAGCACGCAGCCCCGGGGAGCCCCTGTGCTCAGTGTGATGGTTTTGGAGATGCCATTCCCGATCCGGACTGACAGAGGCCTCCCAGTCAGGAAGTCTAGGATCCAGTTGCAGAGGGAGGTGTTCAGGCCCAGTAGGCTCAGCTTTCCAATCAGTTTCTGAGGGATGATTGTGTTGAGTGCTGAACTTAAGTCTATGAACAGCATTCGAACGTATGTGTCTTTTTTGTCCAGGTGGGTTAGGGCCAGGTGGATGGTGGTGGCAACAGCAGGCCCAGTGAGGGGGCAGCAGGGTCTTGATATGCCTCATGACGAGCCTCTGGAAACACTTCATGATGATGGATATGAGTGCAACGGGACGGTAGTCATTTATGCAGGAAACTGAAGACTTCTTCGGCACGGGGACGATGTTGGCGGCCTTGAAGCACGTTGGAACGGTGGCCCTGCTCAGGGAGATGTTGAAGATGTCAGTGAGAACATCTGCTAGCTGGTCTACACATCCTCTGAGCACTCTACCAGGGATGTCGTCTGGTCCAGCAGCCTTCCGTGGGTTGACCCTGCAAAGGGATCTTCTCACATCGGCCACGGTGGGACACAGCATCTGGTCGTTTGTAGGAGGGGTGGACTTCCTCGCCGCCTCGTCATTTTCCTCCTCAAACTGGGCGTATTCAGCGCATCTGGGAGGGAGGCATCACTTGCACAGTCAGGTGATGTTGTCCTGTAAATGGTGATGTCCTGGATGCCCTTCCACATGCGCCGCATGCCGCCGCTGTCATGGAAGTGGCTTTGGATTCGCTGGGCGTGTGCACGCTTTGCCACTCTGATGGCTCGCGTCAGTTTGTCCCTTGCTGTTGTTAGGGCTGCATTGTCGCCTGATCTGAAGGCGGAGTCGCGGGACCTCAGCAGCGCACTCACCTCCGCGGTCATCCATGGCTTTTGGTTGGCACGTATAGTGATGGTCTTGGACAGAGTAACATCATCACTGCACTTGCTGATGTAGCTGGTCACTGATGCTGTGTACTCCTCTAAGTTGATAGAGTCGCCATCGGTTGCAGCCTCCCTGAACATGTGCCAGTCAGTGTGCTCAAAGCAGTCTTGAAGAGCAGAGATGGCTCCTGCTGGCCAGGTTTTCACCTGCTTCTGAACTGGTCTGAAGCGCCTGACGAGCGGTCTGTATGCTGGGATTAGCATAACAGAGATGTGGTCTGAGTATCCGAGGAGGGGGTGGGTCTCTGCCCGGTACGCGTCGGGGATGTTTGTGTAAACCCGGTCCAACACGTTCTCCCCGCTTGTTGCAAAGTCCACATACTGATGGAATTTGGGATGCACTGACTTATGGTTCGCGTGGTTGAAATCACGGGCGACAATAAACAGACCATCAGGGTGTGCGTTCTGCAGATCGCTAATAGCCTCGACCATTTCATAAGCGCCTCCTTAGCATTAGCGCTGGGGGGAATGTAGACACCGAATATAAGGACCCGGTGGCGGGCTTTTGTTTGAGGTGTCTGGGTTTAAACAACGGAGTGAACAGACCCACCTTGGACCTGCAGGCTGTCCCAGTGGGTGTTGTGGGGAGAGACCCTTGGAGCATGATTGCTCCCTGTCTGTATTAGGGACAAAATGCAACATTTACAAGTCTGATATTGACTGAATGAAAACATCTATATTTATCATGTATTTTGTTTATGATACAATCATTGTCCAATTTATGTTCAAGTTTAGTAACCCCGGCACATGCCTGATGTCACGTGTGGGATCCCCACACCGGGATCTGACGTCACTCTGCGCCCCCACATGCCTGATATCACGTGTGGGTTCCCCCTCACCAGGATCTGAAGTCACGTGTGCAGTTCCTTACGTCACACTGTCGTTGAGACGGTCGAACATTACCGGCTAAGGTGACAATTACCTGACCCACCAACCCCACCCCACAGTCAACAGAGGAGTTACACTCTTCACATAGGTGTGAAGCCATGTTTATCACTGGTTACACCCAATAGCGGAGGCAGAGCAGCTGAGAGGGCGTCACCACCGCTGCTTTCATATCCCGCTCTCGCATCGAACTCCCCGTCAATGCGGAACAAACCTTAAGTAAATGTCCTGCTTTTTGATTTATTTCCACTTCCCTCCGAGGGAAGTTGGGGCGTTTGTGAAGCGACTCCTGCAACCGGAGTCTGTTGTACTGCTGAGAGGTAGGAGGAGACCACTCGGTTCATCGGCTTGATGCCGGCCCAATGGGGAGGGATCTCGGCAGAAGGGCGAGTGTGAGGGATTTTACTGTGAGGATAAAGATGGTGTGACAGGGGGTGGACAGAGTCTGAGAGGATGTTTATTTCAGTGGTGGATCCAGGAGCAGGATAGGGGAAGGAGCCCATTAACAGTGGGGAAG
Source organism: Hemitrygon akajei (assembly GCF_048418815.1). Lineage (NCBI taxonomy): Eukaryota > Metazoa > Chordata > Chondrichthyes > Myliobatiformes > Dasyatidae > Hemitrygon > Hemitrygon akajei. Next base: position 1,982,931 of record NW_027331943.1, on the reverse strand, counting down.
GGACAGGAGGGGCTCATCTGTGGAAATGTCTGAGCCCACAGTGGTGTCGAGCAGAGGGATTCATCACTTTGCGGGTCAATCACTGGCAGACTGTTGAGCTGCAAGTGGGGCCAATGGTCTGGGTAAAGTGGTATAGAGTGGTGTTGGGGGGCAAGGATGGAACAATGTTGGGTCTGATTGAATGACAGGATAGACTGGACGGGCTGAATGGCCTACTCCTGTTCATGCTGTCTGTGTATTTAAAGAAAAGAATAACCACATCCTTCTTGGGCGTGCAGGATGTCCCAGTGAGTGTTGTAGGGACCGGTGCTTGGAGCCCAGTTGTTCCCAAACTGTGTCAACAACTTGGCTGAGGGACCAAATCAACATTTCCAAGTCAGCAAAAACAGTATTTATGACTATTGACACTATATATATATTTGTATGATGGTTATGACATAAAACTTGTATTTCTATATTGATAATGATACAGAATTGTATAATTTATGTTCCGTGTGTTATCTGAATGTATTTGCCTGTGATCCAGCCACAAATCAGTGGTTCTCTGTACCTGTACCTTCCCATACATGCGCACTTGACATAAATTCCACAGTTCGTGAGAAAACTCAGTGAGATTTGATTCGTGATGATTATCTTGGCACCTTTGTAGCTCAATTATAAAGAGATAGTACACATAAATGCAACACCCTTAACTGTGTCGATGAGCAGAGGGATCAAGGAGTCCCAAGTTCATCGCTCCCTCAAAGTGGTTACACAGATTGACAGGGTGGTTAAGAAGGCAAATGACATGCTTGCCTTTATTAGTCAAGATATAGCATTTACAATTCAGGAAATTATGTTGCAGATTCATGAACCGTGAGTTTGGCCACATCTGAAGTATTTCATACAGTTGTGGTTGTCTCATTCGAGGAAGGATGTCAATGGCCCTGGACAGGGCGCGAAGAGGTTCACCAGGATATTGCCTGGATTAGAAGGCATGAGCTGTAACGTGAGGCTGGACAAACTTCGGTTGTTTTATCTAGAGCTGCACAGACTGGGGTGAGACGATGGAGGCTCATAAGGTTATGAGATGCATAAATACAGTAGTTAGAGAATAACTCTTTACCCAGGGAAGAAATGTCTAAATCAATATGCATGCATTTAAAGTGAGAGGGGTAGTTTGAAAGGATATGTGAGGGGCAAGTGTTTTTTTTTCACACAGAGTGGTGGGTTGCTCGAATGTGCTGCCGTGTGTGATGGTAGCGGCAGATATATTGGGGACTTTTAAAAGATGTTTAGATAGACACATGAATGTGAGGGGAAATTGTGTAGGCAGAAGGGATTAGTTCAGTTGGCGATTTGATTAATTAAATAGTTTGAGCACAACATTGTTGTCCGAAGGGCTGTTCCTGTTGCACCGTTCTATGTTCTGTGTCCCTTGTCGAAAGGTTTCGGGGTTACGCAGGCAAAATAAAAGAGTGGAAACAACAGGTCAGCTGGAGCCCAATGTGGAAAATGTGAGATCACCCACTTCTGTAGGACAAACCGAAATCCTGAGTGTGATTAAATGGAGATGGACTGAGGCGCATTTGGTAGGGAGGAAGGTCCTGCTATTCTATCTCTGTCATTCTAGAATCTTTGTACAGTAATCTGTATTTTTAATTCAGTATCTGTGTATTGTTGGAGGACCATCAGTGATTATCCTTGATCCCTTCTCTCACCTCGTTCAATCTCCTTATCCCCACCACCTCATTCAACCTCTGTCCAGTCTGTATCCTATCACCTCAATGATACATATCAACCATCTTGTTCAACCTCTGTCCCGCCTGTATCCCACCACCTCAATCATATATATCAACCATCTTGTTCAACCTCTGTCCAGCCTGTTTCCCACCAGCTCAATGATATATATCAACCATCTTGTTCAACCTGTCCAGCCTGTATCCCACCAACTCAATGATATATATCAACCATCTTGTTCAACCTCTGTACGGCCTGTACCCCACCACCTCAATGATATATAATCATCCATCTTTTTCAACCTCTGTTCAGCCTGTACCCCACCACCTCAATGATATACATCAACCATCTTGTTCAACCTCTGTCCAGCCTGTATCCCACCAACTCAATGGTATATATCAAATGTCTTGTTCAATATCTGTCCAGCCTGTATCACAACAATGATTATACCAACAATCGCTCTTCTGTCGCTGTCTTCATTGTGAAGTATTTTGCCTTACTGAGTCATTTCTGAAATCGGTGTTTGTTACCTGGATTACCAGAGGATTTATTCAATACAGCACGTGGTAGGGTAATGACAGCCATTCCGATTTTAGTTTCAATGTTACCAAATGTCCACTGTGTTAATCTTTGTTAGGAGACTTGGAAGTAGATGTAACAGACTGATAGTGGGATGGGGAGGATGTTGTGAGCATTGACTGTATCGACTGCATTATCCCTCTGTTGAAATGAAGGCAAAACTAATGAATGTGGGCATTAAAGTTGTGCAGCTTCGTTCAGTCCATCACAAACATCTTGTAATCAGTCAATAGTTGCGCAACATTTCAAGTAAAAAGAGAAAACGCTGAGAGCATTCAGCAGATCGGGCAGCATCTTGGACAGTCCAGTTCTGACACTGGGTCTTCCACAGTTTCTCTTTCCTCAGATCCAATCTGATGTACCGTTTCCAGCACTTTACTTTCAATTTTATATTAAAAGCATTTTATTCCTGTTAGCCGGTAGGACATGTGATGATTGTGTTGTGTAATATCCCATTTTCTTAACTCCAGATGTGCCACCAGTTTTGATCCCATTGTGAGAACATTTATATCTCACAGGAGGCTGTACGAACCCATGTCCTTCTCTTATGCAGAGGTCACTGACACCCTCTCTCCATTCCCAATCTGTACTCGCAGCCCATGACGGTGATGGCTGTCTAGGGTAGAACCATAGAACAGTACGGCACAGTACAGGCTCTTCAGCCCTCTATGTTGTGCCGAACTATATAATCATTAAAAAAAAGTACTAAACCCAAACTACCCCATAACTCTCCATTTTTCTTTCATCCATGTGCCTGTCCAAGAGGATCTTAATTACCCCGAATGTTTTAGCCTCCACCACCATCCCTGGCAAGTCATTCCGGGCACTCACAAACCTCTGTGTAAAGAACTTACGCCTGATGTCCCCCCTAAACTTCCCTCCCTTAATTTTGTACCTATGCCCTCTGATATTTGCTATTGGTACCCTGGGAAACAAGTACTGACTATCCACCCTATCTATGCCTCTCATAATCTTGTAGACCTCTATCAAGTCCCCTCTCATTCTTCTACGCTCCAAAGAGAAAAGTCCCAGCTCTGCTAACGTTGCTTCATATGACATGTTCTCCAATCCAGGCAACATCCTGGTAAATCTCCTCTGTACCCTCTCCATAGCTTCCACATCCTTTCTATAATGAGGTGACCAGAATTGAACACAATACTCTAAGTGCGGTCTCACCAGAGATTTGTAGACTGAGACTTTGTAGGTTCTGGGACTCTGTAACAAACACAATGTTAACAGCAAGATTAGACAGTAATTAATTAATATGAAGAGAAAATTGTTGCTTCCTGACGTATCCTGTCAGATCCAATGGATCAGATCCTCCCTAGTTTACCACTTAATTTGCCCCATGTCCGTCCTCCTCGTCCAATAACTGCGTCCGATAACGCTCAATATCCCACCCTCCCTCTACTGTGCCAATCGCCCCAAATCTTTCCCAGCATTCAGCCCACATCCGCACACACAGACAGCACTTCTTCACGCAGGTCCACTCTCCCAGCAAGGGGACCCGCATCTAACTGATCCCACAATCCCGGCTCAGGCGCAAAACCGGGACTGAAAGACTGGAGAGCCCGGAGCCTCTGGCTGTTGGGAAGAACTCGAAACCGGACATTTCCCACTGCAAATCACCCTCTATTTACTCAAAGCTGAGATCAGCCCCTTCCTCACCGCCGCTCGTACAGGAGTCCCGCCGGCGTCAGCTGGAGTCGGCACTGCGCCTGCGCTCTGCAGGAGGTTCACTGCGGCACCATCCATGGCCGGAGGTCACTAGGTCAGAGCGTTTGGCTGTCCGGTTCTTTCACTGTGACACCGCGAACTCCACGTCAACTCCATCCAAACCACCCAGGGCGAACTTTAATGACCAACAAACCATAATTGCTCTTAGTGATCAGCGATCTGAATGATTCAGTCGCTTTTAGAGGAAGGGATACCTAAGGTCGACATTGTGGAAGTGTTTAGTTTCCCAGGAGACAAGACTGTGTACGGGAGGTGTTCTGTCACCTGATGCAATCTGTGTTTTCACTGCTGGCAATTCCAGTGAACATCAATAAAACTGTTGTTTATGAATCTTCTAAACAACAAGACTCTGCACTGACTGCAGCCACTCCATCCCAAAGCAGATCACCCTGGAGAGTCCTCCCCTCTGATGACGCATTGATCACATTGCGCATGCTCGCATTCCCGGATGGGCGGTGTTTTCCTTTCCATTCTTTGTTGAATAGGTTTCAGGGTCGGGAAAAGTCCTCCGGGCGGGGAGCCGGGGGATGGATCACTGACTGCGGGGTGAAGCCATATCATTCCCATCGGTGAGTATTGAGACCAGTCCCGAGTGAGGAGGTCTGATGCTGGGCAGTGAAACCCGTTATCTCAATCGAACTGGCGGCCTTCGACCCGCTTCCCGGACGGAACCTGCCGGGGTCAGTCCGAGTTGTGGGACCTTCATACCAAACCGCCTGGGATGAGCTAACGCTCAGCCCCTGTTATTCTGCTCCTCGGGAGGGGTGAGGATGAGGCGATGGTGCTGGGAACACACCCATCTTTCGAAAGTTTGGACAAGGCAGTGAGATCTACATCTATCACGTCCTTTCGTTGCAGGTGGGGAATATGTTTCTCCTGACTCCATTCCACTCTTCCAACCTGCCGAAATGCAGCCTGTGTTTCTGGGTATATTACCCATTTGTGTGAGAATTTAGTCTCTTCTATTTTTCTGAGTTACTCAAAAATGTGTGCACTTCAATTAAACCTCCCTCCCGAATTTCCAGTCTATCTGATATTTCCACACAATTAAAATAAGGATCCGGTTTATTGCCACGGGAGACCCTCCACCAGTCACAGGATCCTGTGTCCCCCTCTAATTTTACCGCAGATCTGCAGTATCTGCAGGTTTCATTTCAGCCCCGCCACCCCCTGCACTGATGGTGCAACAATCACTTTGCGCATGCTCACTGTTCCTGGATGGGCGGCAGTTTCCTTTCCATTCTGTGTTGGGATTGTCTGCGGGGTCGGGATTGGGAGAGGTCCCTCGCCCCTGGGGCAGTGAACTGGGGGAACATCACCAGCACAGGTTGAACTAAATGCAGCGTGAGGCAGGGTAAAAGGAGCCAATACAACTTCAATTTCATTATTATAGAATGTTGCCGCGTTACTCTTGCTCATAATGAAACTCACAGTACATGGTGTAGAGATTTGTTGTTTGCTTTTTTGGTTATCTTTGGTGAGCCACTGTTCAGTAACAGCCCAAGAAGGAGTGCTGCATGTTTTGTTTTTTTTAATTGTCTGATCACTGGCCCTCAGTGAAAGAGACAAGTGACGTCGTGAAAAGAGAATGAGTTGAGGAACTGGAGCTGCAGCTCGATGTCATTTGCCTCATACGGGACGCTGAGGAAGTTCAAAGTAAAAATTATCAGAGTACCTTTAAAACCACCATCCCCTTAAAACTATTCAGCAAACTCCAAGACCTGACCTCAATACATCCTTGTGCAATTGGATCCTGGATTTCCTCACTTGTCGACCCCACTCAGTTCAGATTGTCAAAAACATCTCCTCCACAATCTCCATCAGCACAGGAACACCACAGGGATGTGTACTTAGCCCCCTGTTCTACTCGCTTTACACCTGTGACTGTGTGGCTAAGTACAGCTCCAACACCATATATAAGTTTGCTGATGACGCCTCTGTTGTGCGCTCTATCAAAAGGGGTGGTGAATAATCATACAGGAGGGAGACTGAAAACCTGGCTGAGTGGAGTAATAACAACAACCTCAATATCAATAAGACCAAGAAACTGATTGTAGAATTCAGGAGAGGGAAGCCCGAGGTCCTTGAGCCAGTAATCATTGGAGAATCAGAGTTGGAGGGGGTCAGTAACTTTAAATTCTTGGGTCTCACTCTCCGCGGTCCTGTCCCAGACCCATCATATAAATATAATTGCGAAGACAGTACGACAGTGCCTCTACTTCCTCAGGAGTATGTAGAGATTCGGAATGTCATCAAAAACGTTGGCAAAGCTCTGCAGATGTGTGGTGTAAAGTCTGCTGATTGGCTGCATTACGGACTGGTCGGGGAACACCAATGCTTTTGAGCAGAAAATACTTCAAAAGGTACTGGATTTGGTCCAGTATGTCACGGGTAAAGGTCTCCCAAATATTGAGTTTATCTACATGAAATGTTGCCGTAGAACAACAGCATCCATCATCAAAGATCCTCACCGCCCAGCAATGCACTTTTCTCACCGCTGCCATCAGCTAGAAGGTACAGGAGCCTCAGGACACGCAACACCAGGTTCCAGAACAGTTACTATCCTACAAACATTTGTATGTGAATGTACAAGGCTTGACCAGTAAGTTCGCAGATGGCACAAAATTAGTGGATGGTGTTCACGGTGAAGATTATCGTAGCTTATAGGGGATCTAAATGGGCAGAGGAGTGGTAAATCGATTGAAAAATCAACTCGAGAAGCAATGGTTTCGTGTAGAGGCTGGTGATTATGTGGGGGGACCAGCCAGAGGAAGTGGATGAGGCAGCACAATTGTATAATTCCAGAAGCAGTTGGGATGTGTAGATGGAGTGAAGAGGCCAGGAGGGAAATGGGCCCATCACAGGAAATTACAACTGAATCTGCCTTCACTGGAGTATGTGGAATTATATTACAGACTCTAAACTCGTTTGTTTTTAAATTTTCAGGTCTCTTACAAATCAACCTCATCCAATCTCCCCAAGTCTTTACAATTCTACCATTTAATATTTCCCCAATCTATTTTCTAGATTTAAATCATCTTAACCAGCTTACTTTATTATCGTATCTGTTCTGAGCAGAGCAAATGTAAGCTGTCTGGATGTGTCAAGTTTCTCATCGTCAAAATTGTTTTCTGTCTCCTTTCTGCCCTGTCTTGAGAGCCTTTATCTTTGTGATAGTTGTGGGAGGAACCAGCCTTTTTCAAAGTACCTACCTCTATTCTCTCTGTGCCTGTGCTTCTATTTATGCAGCCCAGGATCCTTTATCCTTTTTAAACCACTTTGCAATTGGAGAGCTGTCCAGAGAGTAGTAGTTAACAATCACCTATACAACATAACCCTGTTATATTCTTGTTTCCACCCCCACGAGATCACTATTTTAAGGAATGTCCAAAAGAGTTTATTGTTTATAGAGTCTATTTTAAGGAGATTGACTGTTGATATTAACAGGGAATGTTTTGTCCCTAAGCCAACGGATGCTCTGATACAGGGGATGGCGATACTGTTATTTGCAAAGTACTGTAATCGTACTCTGTCTGACTCACATTCTGCTTGTTTGTAATTCAGGGTATCACCGGCAGGTGGAGCATTTCTTCACCGGGACCAAAGTGTGAACAAGACGACGACAATCAACAATACTGTCACAATCAGAATGGACAGAGGTATGAATTCAGAGATTGTGTGATAAACGAGCATTTCTGGTTTTGGAAGGGCAGCTATCAACTCCCTCCTGGTTTTCTGGGCTGCTGCGGAAAGGAGATGAGCGGAGTTTCCGAAATCTGTTTTCTGTAGCCGAGCCGAGAACATTGCCGGAGTTGTGAATGGCTGAGGATCAGATGACATCTCATTCTGGATAAATATGCGGTTTGCTTCAGTGTTTTAATACCCGAATCCATGGCTGGGCTGTGTACAAATGGTGAATGTGAGTTCTCAATATTTCCCTAATAAGGTGATCTGATACCTGGATTTAAAATTCCCAGGATCTCTGATGGAAAACCCGGATTGGCCAATGACCAAATGTCTCAGTCCCCAGCAGACATTGTGATGGTGCTCAACTCTGATTCCGGGGGTAATAAAACAGAGATTACAGCTGGGACACAGGTCCTTCGGTCCAGCTAATTAATGCTGATCCAAATGTCTTTTGTGCTTGCTCAATTTTCCCACAGCTTTTCCCAAATTTCCCTTATAGACTTCTTCTATCCTTTTCCCTGCCCACATCCTCTCTCTTTAAATTTATTTGTGTTTACTGCCTCCTCTGGCTGCATGTAATTTATACCCATCACCCGCCACGTGAACGAATGCCCCTTCGGTCCATTTTAAATTTCTTCCCTCAAGTCTTAGACTCCTCTACCCCGGGAAAAAGACTATGACCATCTACCTTATCTACGCCCCTGATTATTTTTATGTACGTGTGTAAGATGTTCAAGCTCCAATTATCCAGGGCAAACAGTCCCAGACGAACCACATAACAGAAAACCCAACATCCTAGTCCAGTGGCATACTGGTCATTCTCCACTAAATTCATTCCAGCTTAATCAAGTCCGTTCTATAGAACCAGAGCTCCAGAGCAGATAGTGGAGCGGGGTTGAAAATAAATAATGTTAAAAGTTTCTGCAAAGTCAGTAAGTGTCTTTGATGGTGGTAATGATCTTATGAGGTGTGTCTATTTCAATGCAAGGAGTATTGTGGCGAACGCCGACGAGCTGAGGGCCTGGATTGACACGTGGAATTACATTATAGCCATTAGTGAAACTTGGCTACAGGAGGGGCAAGACTGGCAGCTTAATGTTCCAGAGTTCCAATATTTCAAACGTGGTAGGGGCAGAGGAATGAAGGGTGGCGAGGTAGCATTGCTAGACAGGGAAAATGTTACACCAGTGTTCAGGCAGGACAGATTAGAGGGCTTGTCTACCGAAGCCATATGGGTGGAGGTGAGAAACAGGAAAGGAATGACCACATTAATGGGGTTGTATTATAGACCACCCAACATTCAGCGAGAATAGGAGGAGCAAATCTGCGGAGAGATAACAGACAACTGCAGGGAGACAAAAAGTTGTGATTGTAGGGGATTTTAATTTTCCACACATTGATTGGAACTCCCATGCTGTTAAAGGTCTAGATGGGTTAGAGTTTGTAAAATGTGTTCGGGAAAGTTTTCTAAATCAATATATAGATGTACCAACCAGGGAGGACGCAATATTTGATCTCCCATTAGGAATTGAGTTTGGGCAGGTGACGGAAGTGTGTGTAGGGGAACACTTTGGTTCCAGTGATCATAATACCATTAGTTTCAACTTGATGATGAATAAAGATCGATCAGGTCCTCGGGTTGAGGTTCTAAACTGGAAAAAGGCCAAATTTGAAGAAATGAGAAAGGATCTAATACGCGTGGATTGGGACAAGTTGCTCCCTGCAAGGATGTGACTGCTAAGTGGGAGGGCTTTGAGCGTGCAGAGTTTGTATGTTCCTGTCAGGATTAATGGCAAAGTGAATACGAATAAGGAACCTTGGTTCTCGATGAATATTGGAACTGTGAAAAAGAAGAAGAGAGAGATGTATGACAGGTATAGGCAACAAGGAGAAAATAAGGTGCTTGAGGAGTATAAAAAGTGCACAAAAATACTTAAGAAAGATATCAGCAGGGCTAAAAGAAGACAAGATGTTGCGTTGGCAGTCAAGGTGAAGGATAATCCAAAGAGCTTCTACAGGTATATAAAGAACATAAGCATAGTAAGGAATAAAACAGGTCCTCTTATAGATCGGAGTGGTCGGCTATGCATGGAACCAAAAGAAATAGGGGAGATCTTAAACATGGTTTTTGCATCTCTATTTACTAAGGAAACTGGCATTGAGTGAACGGAAATAAGGCAAACATGTAGTTAGGTCATGGAACCTATACAGATTGAAGAGGAGGAGGTGCTTGCTATCTTGAGGGAAATCAGAGAAGATAAATCCCCACGACCTGATAGGGTGTTCCATCGGATCTTGAACGAGACCAGTGTTGATATTGCAGGGGCCCTGGCAGATAAATTTAAAGTGTCGGTAACTACGGGTGAGGTGCTGGAGGATTGAAGGATAGCTCACGTTGTTCCATTGTTTAAAAAAGGATCTAAAAGAAATCCGAGAAATTACAGGTCGGTACGTTTGACGTCATATCTTTATTTAATTTCCCAGTATCACCGGACACCGTTGCATTAAGATCCCGTGGTCATCATTGAACTGCTGTGAATTAAGTGATTGGCATTACTGTGTCTATCCTGTTATTTTACTGGGAGTGAATGTCTTCAGTCACCGGCTTATCGGTATGGTCACCAAGCAGGATGTACGGTTCACAGTAACCAGCACAGTCCCACTCCAAATCTGGTCAGCCAGAGTCACGGCTCCATTGCAGTCTGAATCAGTTTTGCTCAGATCTAAATCATACTCTTATAAACTGCAATTCATCACTTATTTCAGGTAAGACATTGAAACGAGTAGGGAAAGTACTGAAGAGGTGTTTACAAGGCGGATCATCGGGGAAAGCTGATCGGGACACAGGAAGCAAGGTACCGAAGCAGGGTCAGATTGAGAGCGATGTCCCAGAATGCAGTACGGCCGCAGCGGAAGTGGAGCAAATGCAGCCCAGAGACACCAATCAGGACCCTGGAACAAGCACAAGTGAGGCGACTGCCTGTCAGCCCGGAAGCTCATTGAACACGGAATTGTCAAGTCCCCAGCACGGAGCCGGTGAGTGAAATATGAGGGTGATGTGTTTGCAGAATGTGGCAGGGAGAAGGGTAAATGCGATTCCTTGTTGGAAGGTTGGTCAGAGAGAGGGGGAATGTGTGGGTGTGGTACATGTGGTGTAGTGGTGTACCCATTACCCCACTACAGGAAGTGTACTACCTGCTCTGAGGATTTACGGGATGTACATTGGAGGAAAGGCAGTTGTCCAGATAAGAGAATATTTCCAGGATGTGAATTAAGGGAAATGTATTTGCCAGGATGGAGAGTGTATCTCTGGGAAGCGAATATTACCGACAGGCCCAGCATTTATTGCCGATCCAAAATTGAAATAGGTGAGTGGGTCGGTTGAGGGATGGACTGGTGTGCATCAAATCTGGTCCTTCTATTAACGTAATGCCTAGAACATTGTTTGGTAGGTTTTAAGGCCAGTTGGAGATTGGGAATATATCGGTTTTAGTGTCTGTAGGTAGGTTCAAGTCATGTTTTTTTTTGTTGAGTTTGGTGAGAGCGGTGGAAACGAAAAATAATTTGAGTTCAAGCCTACATTTTCCTTTTTATATTCACAGAGCCAGAGTTGACAATCCCTGACCTCTTAGCAGAGGGGGAGGAATATCGACTGTACCAACTGACAAAGTTCTATAGAGACAGACTCAAACAAGCAATTGAAGAAAAGGTTGAAAGACTCGGTTGGATGTTGACAAAGGAGGGACATTTCAGTAGAGAAGAAAATGAGGTGAGTGTAGTTTGTGTATTGTCACAGAACTGCTGGGAATAGTGACCAAAATTAATCTTCACGTTCTTTGCGTTCTACCTGGCAATTGAGACTTTGATTTCTGACTTGTCTCTCGCAGATCTGGTTTCAGCTGTTAAGGTGGGGAGCACTGGGAACTACAGGGTCAGCCTTAGCTTTTTATCTCCCACCTGCTGTATTTATCAGTGTGATATGAGAGCAGTAGCGGCAAGTAATGGAAACTATGACGATTAAAGAGGAGGAAGTACTGGCACTTTTAAGGAATATAAAAGTGGATAAATCTCCAGATCCTGACAGGATATTCCCTAGGACCTTGAAGGAAGTTACTGTAGAAATAGCAGGGGCTCTGACAGAAATATTTCAAATGTCATTAGAAACGGGGATGGTGCCGGAGGATTGGCGCATTGCTCATGTGGTTCCATTGTTTAAAAAGGGTTCTGAGAGTAAACCTAGCAATTATAGGCCTGTCAGTTTGACGTCAGTGGAAGGTAAATTAATGGAAAGTATTCTTAAGATGGTATATATAATTATCTTGATAGACATGGTCTGATTAGGAATAGTCAGCATGGATTTGTACGTGGAAGGTTGTTTGACAAGTCTTATTGAATATTCTGAAGAGGTTATGTGGAAAGTTTACGAGGGTCAAGCAGTGGATGCTGTCTATATGGACTTCAGTAAGGCCTTTGACAAGGTTCTGCACGGAAGGTTAGTTAGGAAGGTTCAATCGTTGTGTATTAATATTGAAGTAGTAAAATGGATTCAACAGTGGCTAGATGGGAGATGCCAGAGAGTAGTGGTGAATAACTGTTTGTCAGGTTGGAGGCCGGTGACAAGTGGTGTGCCTCAGGGATCTGTATTGGGTCCAATGTTGTTTGTCATATACATTAATGATCTGGATGATGGGGTGGTACATTGGATTAGTAAGTATACAGATGATACTAAGGTAGGTGGCGTTGTGGATAATGAAGTAGGTTTTCAAAGCTTGCAGAGAGATTTAGGCCAGTTAGAAGAGTGGGCTGAAAGATGGCAGACGGAGTTTAATGCTGATAAGTGTGGGGTGCTACATTTTGGTAGGAATAATCCAAATAGGACATACATTGTAAATGATAGGGCATTGAAGAATGCAGTAGAACAGAGTGATCTAGGAATAATGGTGCATAGCTCCCAGAAGGTGGAATCTCATGTGGATAGGGTGGTGAAGAAATCTTTTGGTATGCTGGTCTTTATAAATCAGAACATTGAGTATAGGAGTTGGGATGTAATGTTAAAATTGTACAAGGCATTGGTAAGGCCGAATTTGGAGTATTGTGTACAGTTCTGGTCACCGAATGTTAGGAAAGGTATGAACATAATAGAGAGAGTACAGAGAAGATTTACTAGAATGTTACCTGGGTTTCAACACATAACCTACAGGGAAAGGCTGAACAAGTTAGGTTTTTATTCTTTGGAGCGTAGAAGGTTAAGGGGGGACTTAATAGAGGTATTTAAAATTATGAGGGGGATAGATCGAGATGACGTGGATAGGCTTTTTCCATTGAGAGTTGGGGAGTTTCAAACAAGAGGACATAATTTGAGAATTAGGGGGCAAATGTTTAAGGGTAACACGATGGGGAATTTCTTTACTCAGAGAGTGGTAGCTGTGTGGAATGAGCTTCAGGTAGAAGTGGTAGAGGCAGGTTCGGTATTGTCATTTAAAATAAAATTGGGTAGGTATATGGACAGGAAAGGAATGGAGGGTTATGGGCTGAGTGCGGGCCAGTGGGACTAGGTGGGTGTAAGCGTTCGGCACGGACTAGAAGGGCCGAGATGGCCTGTTTCCGTGCTGCAATTGTTATATGGTTATATATATCGGTACTTCGAACAGGCATTCAGTCTGAAAATGATTTCAAATCTTGTCTGCACTGTCGGGCAGATTCACCTCATCTCATTAATCCAGGATGAGTATTAAACTGACAGATTGTAAACGGAGGCAACCGGCTTCACTTCTGTACTTGACAGAAGGAAACCTGCTAACCACATCTGGTCTTGGCTCCGTAAGTTCCCAAACAACGTGCGGCTTACTTGTCATAGTCATAGAAAAGAACAGCATAGAATCAGGCCTGTTGGCCCATCTATTTCCATGCTGGACTACTTAACTATGTATTCCCATTGACCTTCACCAGGCCATGGCGCTTTATACCCTCATCATGCATGGACCTATCCAGACTTTTTTTAACCGCTTGTACTGCTTGCGATGCTAGCTAGTTTCACAATCTTAGCACCCTCTGAGTCAACAAGTTTCACCATTGTACCCCCTGAACTTTTCACCTTTCACCCTTTACTGATAACCTCTTGTTATAATATCTCTTTACCGCAGTACAAAATGTTGCTGCATTTATCCTGTCTATACCCCATGTAATTGTGCAAACTTCTCTCAAACCTCTCCTCAATCTTCCACGTTCCAATGAATATAGTCCTATCCCGGTCACTCTTTTCTTATAACTTAGGTCTTCTAGTCCTGACAACATCCTTGTTCTTGTTTGTGTACTCTTTCAAACTTATTTCCAGCTGCCCTGTAGGTAGGTGAGCAGAACTGCACATAATATCCAAATTAGGCCTCACCAACGTCTTATGCAACATCATATCCCATCTATTGTACACGATATTTTCATTTATGAAGGTTAATGCGCTAAGAAACTTACTTTCAGATCCACAACTTGAGCACATATGCCGTCACTTTCAATGACTTATGGACCTGTATTCCCAGATCACTCTGTTCTACCACACTTTTCAGTGCCGTACCGGTCGCTGTGTAAGATCTACCCTGCTTGGTCCTTCCAAAGTGCAATTTGTCTGCATTATATTGCATCGTCCCCTTTTACGCCCATTCTCCAGTTGGTCTAGATCTCACTGCAAGCTCTTGTAGTTCTTGCAAGCGTAAGCTCTTGTTAGCTCTTGCAAGCTCTTTGTCCACTGCACCTTCCCAAAGTTGGTGCCATCCGCAAATTTGCTGATTCTGTTAACCATAATTTCATCCAGATCATTGATATAGATGACAAACAACAACAGACACAGTACCGATCCCGGTGACACTACACGAGTTACAGGCGCCAATCAGAAATGCAACAGTCTGTAGCCACACTCTGGATTCCTCCAAAAAGCCGGTGTCTAATCCAGTTTACTACCTCATCTCGGATGCTGAGCAACTGAAACTTCTTAACCGACCTGCTATGAGGGAACTTGTCAAATACCGTGCTCACATCCATGTAGACAATATCCACAAACTTGGCCATAGCAAATTTCCTGGCAACTTCCTCGAAAATCTCTAAGATAGGTTAGTCGTGAAAGATCACGCACAAAGCCGATATCTCATGACCACAAAAGTCAATAGTTTGACCTAAAAGGGAAGAAGAAAGCACAAAACATTAATCTGCTGACTAGTTGATATCTCATGATCTCAGCAATCAACAGGTTGTCCTTAAAAAAGAAGATCAATAGGTTTACCTGAAAGGGAAGGGAAAAAATGAAAAAAGAATTCTGTTAACTTGCTGAATATCTGACTAATGAGAGACAGGGACATCCCATTTCAGGTCACTCTCCTTGGAATTCACAAACAGTGATTGTCCTGTACTAGATCTGACCTACTCAGCCATGAGTGGTATTAGAAAATCAAATGTGTTACACCCCTGAGTGACTCTGTTCTCGTTGGGATTCATCGGCGCTGTATGTAAAAAATCAGACAGGCATTATCCAAAGACAAGAGCAGTCATCTGTAAATATCATCTAAAATTCATCATCTGGAGACGCCTGCTTTACTGGTAAACCTTTAAATCTCTTTCACAACTGTAACTCCTCAGACATGGTAGCAGTGAAACTGAGGGATTATTTTACAGTGCAGTGGACCATCAGGGAATTATGCTGATTTGTTCCATAATTATTTTCCATTATTCGTGTTATGGAAAAACTTTCCAATTCCCTACTGGTAACTGTTCTGGGAGATCAATCATTCAAACCCGGGACATCATTCCTCTTGTTTCTCAGAGCAATGTCCTAAGCCCATCCATGTTCAGTTGCATCCTCGACTACCTTAATTCCATCATCAGTGTATGTTCTGGTCAGACCACTCGTCTGAGTGCTGCCGGTACCATGTAACCCAGTACTACCTGTCGCATGGTCGGATGGTTGGTGACTAAACCAGCTCCCCCACCATGCTGGCCTGGTGAGGAGGGTGGCTAGACACCCTGCAGGACGAAAAACAAGACCTGTCAAAGGGCGGATGACCCCTCTGTTAGGGTCAACGGCCATCTAGAAAACAAGCGCGGAAAGGGCATCCCTCGCATCGAAGCTTGGTCTGGCCATTCACTGCAACAGAACTTCCCCCAGCCGTCTTGGACCCAACCAGGCTGCTGGATCCGGGAGGGGATGTCGAGAGGGTGGATCTGGACCGGTGCAACGCCCTACTCACCTAAAATCCAATCACGTACACGGCTCCTTTCTGAGGAGTGGGGTACCACCCCACTAACTGACTGAAAGGAACCATCATCATCCTATGGGATGGATAGCCAGAGATAGAGAGAGAGAGAGATGTTGCTTGAAGACGGTTCAATGTTTAATTCATAATTCCTCAGTAAATGAGGAAGCCCATGCCTGCATTCAGGAAGTGATCACCATTTTGCAGCACGAGTGCCAGGCAGTTACAATCTCCATCAAAAGACGGCCGCACTGACATTCCTTAACTTTCTGTCGTCTTTACACATCATAAGACCATAAGGTATCGGAACACAAGTAGGCCATTAGGCCCATCTTCCTACTCCGCCATTACGTCATGGGTGATTTACTAACCCTCTCAACTCTATTCTCCTGCCTTCTCCCAGTAAACTTTGCTGACCAGACTAATCAAGAAGGTACCAACCTCTGTTTTAAATATACCCAATGACCTGGTCTCCGCAGCTGTCAGTGCCAATGGATTCGACAGATTCACTACTCCTCGCCTAAAGAATCTCCTCATCTCTGTTCTAAATGGACGTCCCTCTATTTTGAGGCTGTTCCGTCTGGTTCTAGACTCCCCCACTTTGAAACATCATCTCCACATCCTCTCAATGCCTTTCGATATTCCACAGATTACAAATAGATTTCCCTCATCCTTCCACACTCCAGCCAGTACAGGCGCATCCAGGAATCATTCTCATCAAAATCAGGTTTAATATTACTGGTTCTGTCAGTTTGGATTCCTCTCTGGACTTTCCACAATGCATCGCGTATTTTCACTGATCAGGGGACTAAAACCGTTCACAATATACAAGTGCGGTCTGGCCAGTGCTTGTTCTTATATTCTAATCCTCTCGAAATGAACGCTAGCATTTGTTTTTGCCTTTCCTAACACCAACTCAACCTGCAAGGAATCCTGCAACAGGTCTCCTGAGACTCTTTAGAACTCTCAAAAATATTCTATGTCTTCATTATTTCTGCCAAAGTGTATGGCCATGTACCTCCCTATACTACATTCCAATTGTCACTGATTTGTCAATTTTTTCATCTTTCATGTCCTGCTGCAAAATCCCTGCTTCCTCAACGCTTCCTGTCTTTCCCCATATCTTCGTAACGTGCGCAATCTTGTCCATAAAGCCTTCAAATCATTGACATAACGGAAAAAGGAATTCTCCCAAAATCAACCACTGCAGAACACCACTGGTCAGCAACATCCAACAAGAAAAAGCCCCATTTGTTCCATTCTGTGCTTCCTGACAGTCAGTCAAAATCAGTCTGGAGAAAATCATGGATCCTCTATCAATGCTAGTGTCTCTCTTGTCATACTGCCGTTCCCTGTCTTGTTAAACGGCGTCATGTGCGGTACCTGGTTAAGGGTCCTCGGGAAGTCCAAGTGAACAACTTGCACTGACTTTCCGTTGTCGACCCAGCATGCTGTTCTCTCAAAAAATTCCAACAGTTCTGTCAGACAAGATTCCCTTCCATGGATGTTGGCCTTTTTCTTATCATGTGCGTCCAAATACCCCGAAACATTATCCTCAATTATCGACTGCTGACGTCTTCCCAAACGCTGATCAGACTAAATGGCCTATAGTTTAAAATGATCGGTCCTCCGGAACCATTCCAGGATCTCGTGATTCTTGAGTGATCATCACTAATGTCTCCACAATCTCTTCAGCCTCCTTTTTCAGAAGCAATCGAGTGCAGTTGATCAGGTCTTGTAGCTTTAGTTTTTGGTTTGTTGGGTGGTAGAGTTGGTCTCCTGACTTGGTGTGTCTGGGTAGTCTTGTTTTGTCTGGTGTATTTGGAGCTCCTTTCCGGGGAACGCGCTAAGACAGTAGCGCGACATTAATACGCAGCAGCCTCTCTGGACTATGGATTTGGGGATTACAAAACGTTATGTAAATTTTCTGGTGTAGTCTGTTTTGTCATATGCTTTTGTGATATCATTCTGGGGGAACGTTGTCTCATTTTTTAACTGCATTGCTTCTGTGGTTTCTAAATGACAATAAACAGAAACTGAACTGAACTTAACTGACTCATCTATCTTCAGAACTTTCAGCTTCCCGAGTGCCTTCTCCTTAATAATGGCAAGTACACTCACTTCTGCCACTTGACATTCTCAAATATCTGGCACGTTCTAGTGTATTTTTTACAATGAAGACTGACGCAAAATACTTACTAATACCTTTTGTAATTTCTTTGTCCCCTGACAGTACCTCTCCACTGCCATTTTCCAGTGGCCCAAAATCCACTTTCCTCTCCTTCACTCTTCATATATCAGACGGACCTCTTGGTGAGCTATTTTACGTTATTCGCTAGCCTACCTTCATTTTACATATTTTCTCTACTTACGGCTTTTTAATTTCCTTCTGTTGGTTTGTGAAAGCATCCCAGTCCTCCAGCTTTCTACTATACTTTGTAATATTATGTCCCCTCTCCTTTGCTTTCGTGCTGCTTTGACTATCTTGTCAGCCATGGTTGATCATCCTCCCTTTAGAATAATTCTTCATCTTTGTGATCACTTGTCCTGAGCCTTCTTAATTGCTCCGAGAAACTTCCGCCATTCCCGCTCCGCCATTGTCCCTGTTAGTCATGTTCGAATATATTTTTGCCCAGGTCTTCTCCTATGCCTCTGTAATTCCTTTATCCAACTGTCGCACTGATCCATCTGACTTTACCTTCTCCCTCTCAAACAGCAGTGTCAGTTTTGCTATTTTATGATCACTGCCTCTTAAGGGATTATTTACCTGAGCTCCCCAATCAAATCTGGCTCAATACACAACACCAAATCCAAATCCGTCTGTCCTATCGTGGGATCAACCATAGGCTTCTCTAAAAAGCCATCTCATAGGCATTCTATAAATTTCCTCACTCAGGATTCAACACTGACCAGATTCTCCAAAGCTACCTGCATATTGAAATTCCCCATGACTATTTTCACATTCACCATTTTGCATGTCTCTTCCCTCTCCTGTTGTAATTTGTAGCTCACATCCTGGCTACTGTTAACAGGCCTGTATCATCAGGGTCATTTTACTTATGCAGTTTCTTAACATCTACATCGTCCAATCCGTTATCACCTCTTTCTCAGGACTTTTCATTTTTAATGACAGCAGCTTCGACCCAACACTTTCACCTACCTGCGTATCCTTTCGATTCAATATTTATCTTTTGATTTAAGCACCCAACTATAAACTTTTGTCAGCCACGATCCATTTGTTTTTGCTCTCTCTCTCCCCTCTCTTCAGTTCTTGTTGTCACATCTTGTTGATGTAATACTGCACATTGACAGACTGAGGAAATTAATCACATTGCATCTACTGCAGGGTGTCAGTGAATCCTTATTTTTTCACACTATTGATTTAGAATTTCCTTCAGTTACTGTTTCTCTGTTAATGACTGAACCCAGAGAGGATGAGGCAACAGCCCGGTTACTGCATCTGTTCTGAAGCTACTGGGACCATGAACAGATATTTTCCTGTACATTCTCCATGCCTGTCTGTCTGCTGCACAATAAATTCATTGTTTCCTTTTGTAGAAAGTCACTGAACTGACAGCGAAGGGAAACCGGACAGAGAGTTCCAGACTCTTCCTCAGTTTGGTGATGGGCAAAGGCTCCCGGGCCCGGAGGGCGATGTGGGAATCCTTTGTGACGTGGAGAACTGAGTTACCGAAGTTGGACAGAATACTGAGGGAAATACAGGAACTCGGTATGTTAAAACCACACACTGAACACAAAGCACATTGAGATAAATATTTTAGTTATTTTAATTATTTTAGCTCTGTTTCCATGGATGTTTTTTTTTTAATATTTAAACAGGTCCTGATCCACAGGAATACATGAACATCGCCCAAGGTTTATTTGAATTACCCACTCAGCTGATAGGTGAGTGATCAAATGCACAGTTCAAACCACATCTCAAATGTTAGTCTCTGACTTGGCAAAGCTTGGGAATCAAAATTCGCCATTAAACATTCGCTGATCTCTGGATTCAAGTAACAATTCAAAGAATCTCTCTTTGCAGCCTGAATATTCTACAATATATTTTTTTCTATTAATACAGCTGTTGGTTCTGCTGAATCCATGTAGACCACATCTACTACCATACCTTCATCAATTGCTTTTTGTTACCTCTTCAAAAAACTCAATTAGCCTCGTGAGGCAGGACCTTCCCTTCACAAAGCCATGTTGACCCAGACAGTAAATTCCAGGCACCCACAACTCTGTTAAAAAACTACCCACAATTGCTGTAAATTTACCCCTTCTCACCTTAACCAAATGCCCTCTGGTATTAGACACCAGTCATATGTAAAAATAAACAAACAAAATACAGGCTGTCGACCCAAACTCTTATCTCTCAAACTTGCACACCTCAGTCAGATCTGTATTCTACCGCCAGAGTAAACAAAGCAAGTTTATCAAACCTCTACTTGTAGCACATGTCACCGAATCCAGGCAACACCCTGATGAACCTGTTCTGCACCCTCTCCAATCCTTCCAAGAGCTCGACAATCAGAAGTGAACACAATACTCCAGATGCTCCCTGAAACCATAAGATCCAGGAGCAGAATTAAGCCATTCGGCTCAGTGAATTTGCTCTTCAATTCCTCTCTACCCCATTATCCCAGTAAACGTTGACACTTTTCCTAATCAGGAACATATCGACCTGCATTTTAAATATACTCAATGAGGTGTCTTCTTCAGACGTCTATGGCAATAATTTCACCGATTCACCACCTGCCAGCCAATAAATTTCTCCCCGTTTGGGTCCCCGGCAGCCAGGACATTTCCCCACAGTTCTCAAGCATGTTAATTTTCTGTATGAACCTCCCATGTGGGATCTCGTCAAAGACTCTGCCAGTATACAAGTAGACAATTTCCATGTGGAACTTCATCCAACACTTTTGTCACTTCCTGGAGGAACTCAATCAAGCTGGCAAGACGCAAACCCGACCCAAAGCATTGCTACTGAACCCCAAACCACCTCATACATCCTCTCTGTCATACTCCCATGGGGCAGAACATATAAAAGGCTGAAGGTATGTACCACCAGTCTAAACGACAGCTTTATTCTGCATTTATAAGACTACTAAATGGTCACCTACTATGTTATTATTAGCTCTTAATAATAATAAGGCAATTCTATATCTAAAATTATAGCATCGTACATCCCGTAACTAATAACAACTCAGATAACAACTTAGATAACCACAATATACTCACAGGACAGCAGACAGAATACCGTTCGGGTTTGAACAACAGATAAAAGATTATGTAATTCTATTTCAAACCCTGTAGAAAGCAGAAATCTTTCAGTGTTATATTGTCTATCAATACAAAACACATCTGATTCTGTTCCTCATGTGTTTAAAAGGTTCCAAATATATATAAAATTCATACAATACTTGTGAAATTTTTGCAACATCTGATGAAGCATTCGCGTAAAATAAACGTCCTATTAACAACCACAGAGGAACAACGACCACTATCAAAATAAATGGAGGGATTTTCCAGAGAGTCTCACTGAGCACACTATGGTTTTGTCTAGCTTTAAGCCCACTCATAATTTACTGAAACAGACAAAATCAGGTATCTAATCAGAAGAAAATACGAATTATACCTTGACACAGTTATACATTGATGATTTTAAGTTATTTGTTCTTTCATCAGTAAAGCTGAAACAAATAATTCAAATAATGGAACTAATTTCCAAATATATAAGCATGAACTTTAGACTAGGAAAGTACAGAACATGATTAAACATAAAGAAAGGTGCAATAGGAGCGGTGGAATATCAAAGAGCATTAGGATACAATGCAACAGAATATGAAACGTATATTTAGGACATTAATAAGCAAAGAAAATAGATAATCGTGTGATAAAGGAAAACCTTCCAACAAAATTTACTTCAAAGCTGAAAATCTAAATTTACTGCAAGGCTGAACAAACTTTGAATTTACATCGAGGATCAAGAAAGTCTGCCAATCAGAGCTGAACAGTAAAAATATAACGAAGGTAGTAAACACTCACTGTGCCCATATTGACGTATTGGTTTGGTATAATCTCCTGGTCTGAAACGGATCCGGAAATATGCAAAGAAAAATAAGAACTTAAATAGCAATTTCTGGAAAACACCATGTGCACTGGAAAGCTCGTAGACTGATGTGAACGAGGACAGTATGAGGATGATGAATAACAGATCTAAAAAAAATGAGACAACAGCCAGATAAAAATTTTCAGGGTCAGGGTTAATATCATGGATACATTTCGTGAAAGTTGTTTCTCTGCGCCAGCAGCACAATTACAGTAAAGCGTGTGCGGTGAGCGTGTATTTATGTATACAATTGTAGAAATAGAATTGTATCAGCATGACTTAATCAGTCTGATGGCCGGATGGAAGAAGCTGTCGTGGAGCCTGTTGGTCCTGGCTTTAACACAGCGGTACCATTTCCCGGATCGTAGCAGCTGGAACAGTTTGTGCTTGGTGAGACTTGGGTCCAGAATGATCCTTCGGACACTTTTTACCCCGTCTCTGAAATGACCTGAATAGTAGGAAGGTCACATCTACAGATGCACTGGGCTGTCCGCACCACTCTCTGCAGAGTCCTGCGATTGAGAGAAGTACAATTCCCACACCAGGCAGTGATGCAGCCAGTCAGGATGCACAAAATTTAGGGGCCCATCCCAAATGTCCTCAACCATCTCAACCATCTGTTTTGCTGTTTTTCTTTTTTTTTTGTTCAGACTAGAGAATAAGCCAGGCAGGATGTTGGAATGCTCCTCTTGCAGGATGTGTGAAGTCAGGGAGACATCCGGTGTCCCTGACAACGACACCTGCAAGAAGTGCACCCAGCTGCAGCTCCTAACAGACCGCGTTAGGGAACTGGAGCAGGAGCTGGATGACCTCCGGATCATTCGAAAGACTGAGCAGTTTATAGATAGTAGCTTCCAGGAGGTAGTTACACCTAAGGAACAGGGCACAGGTAATTGGGTTACCGTCAGGCGAGGGAAGGGGAAAGGGCAGTTACTGCAGTGTTCCCCTGTGGCCATTCCCCTCCAGAACAGGTATACCAATTTGGATACTGTTGGGGGGAAGGATTACCTGGGACAAACTGCGGCAGCCGGATCTCTGGCACTGAATCTGGTGCTGCAGTGCAGAACGGGCGGAGGAAGAAGAGGAGAGCGGTAGTGATAGGGGACTCCATAGTCAGGGGTACAGACAGGAGATTCTATGGTCGTAACAGAGACTCCCGGATGGTTTGTTGCCTCCCGGGTGCCAGGGTCAGGGATGTCTCTGATCGCCTGCACAGCATTCTGAGGTGGGAGGGTGATCAGCCAAATTTCGTGCTACACATCGGTACCAATGCCATAGGTAGAAAGAGTCAGGGTGTCCTGAAGAGTGAGTACAGAGAGCTTGGTAGGAAGTTGAAAAACAGGACATAGAGGGTAGTAATCTCCGGATTGCTTCCTGTGCCACGTGCCAGTGATGGTAAGAGTGCGATGCTCTGGCAGATGAACACGTGGCTGAGAAACTGGAGTAGGGGGCAGGGTTTCAGATTTCTAGATCATTGGGACCTCTTTTGGGGCAGGTGGGACCTGTACAAGAGAGACGGGTTACACCTGAACTACAAGGGGACCAATATACTTGCAGGGAGGTTTGCTAGTGTTATTGGGGAGGGTTTAAACTAGATTGGCAGAGGGATGGGAACCAGAGTGCCAGAGTAGATAGTGGAACGGTGGTAAACATAAATAATGGTGGTAGTTCATGCAAAGCCACAAATAGCAAGGTTGTGGGTGGTGGTAATAATATTCTGAGGTGTGTATATTTCAAAGCGTGGAGTATTGCGGGAAAGGCAGACGAGCTGAGGGCCTGGATTGACACATGGAATTATCACATCATAGCCATTACTGAAACTTGGCTACAGGAGGGGCAGGACTGGCAGCTCAATGTTCCAGGGTTCCAAAGTTTTAGACGTGATAGAGACAGAGGGATAAAGCGTGGGTGGTTGCTTTGCTAGTCGGGGAAAATATTACAGCAGTGCTTCGGCAGGATAGATTAGATGGCTTGTCTACTGAGGCCCTATGGGTGGAGCTGAGAAACCGGAAGGTATGACCACATTAATAGGGTTGTATTATGGACTACCCAATAGTTAGCGAGAATTGGAGGAGCAAATTTGCAGAGAGATAACAGACAACTGCAGGAGACAGAAATTTGTCATTGTAGAGGATTTTAATTTTCCACACATTGCTTGGAACTCCCATCCTGTTAAAGGTCTAGATGGGTTAGAGTTTGCAACATGTGTTCAGGAAAGTTTTCTAAATCAATATATAGATGTACCAACTAGGGAGGATGCAATATTAGATATCCTATTATGAAATGAGTTAGGGCAGGTGACGGAAGTGTGTATCGGGGAACACTTTCCTTCTAGTGATAATAACGTCATTAGTTTCAACTTGATCATGGATAAAGATAGATCTGGTCCTCGGGTTGACGTTCTAAAACTGAAAAAGGCCAAATTTGAAGAAATAAGAAGGGATCTAAAAATCGTAGATTGGGACAGGTTGTTCTCTGGCAATGATGTGATTTGTAAGTGGCAGGCCTTCAAAGGAGAAATTTTGAGAGTGTAGAGTTTGTATGTTCCTGTCATGGTTGAAGGCAAAATGAATAGGAATAAAAAGCCTTGGTTATCGAGGGATATTGGGACTCTGATAAAGAAGAAGAGAGCGATGTATAACATGTATAGGCAACAGGGAGGAAGTAAGATGCTTGAGGAGTATACAAAGAGTAAGAAAATACTTAAGAAAGAAATCAGGAGGGCTATAAGAAGACATGAGGTTGCTTTGGCAGTCAGAGTGAACGATAATTTTAAGAACGTCTACAGGTATGTTAAGAGCAAAAGGATAGTAAGGGATAAAATTGGTCCTCTTGAAGATCAAAGTGGTCGGCTATGTATGGAACCAAAAGAAATGGGGGAGATCCTAAATGGGTATTTTGCATCTCTATTTACTAAGGAAACTGGAATGGAGTCTATGGAAACAAGGCAAACAAGTAGGGAGGTCATGGAAGTTATACAGATTAAAGAGGAGGAGGTACTTTCTGTCTTGAGGCAAATCAGAGTAAATAAATCCCCAGGACCTGACGGGGTATTCGCTCGGACCTTGAAGGAGACTAATGTTGAAATTGCAGTGGCCCTGGCATAAGTATTATGTCGATATCCACGGACCGGGTGCCAGAGGATTGAAGGATAGCTCATGTAGTTCTGTTGTTTAAAAAAGGCTCAAAATGTAAGTCATGAAATTATAGGCCGGTAAGTTTGACATCGGTAGTAGGTAAATTATTGGAAGGAATACTAAGAGATAAGGTCTCCAGGTATTTCGGTGGAGAGGGACTTATTAGAAAAAGTCAGTATGGCTTTATGCGTCATGTTTAACCAATCCATTAGAGCTTTTCGAGGAAGTTTCCAGGAAAGTGGATGAAGGGAAAGCAGTGGATGTTATATACATGGACTTCAGTAAGGCTTTTCGCAAGGTCCCGCATGGGAGGTTAGTTAGGAAGATTCAGTCGCTAGGTATACATGGAGAGGTAGTAAATTGCATCAGACATTGGCTGAATGAAAGAAGCCAGAGAGTGGTAGTGGAAGATTGCTACTCTGAGTGGAGGCCTGTGACCAGTGATGTGCCACGGGGATCAGTGCTGGGTCTGGCCCAGGTGCTGTTCAGCGCGACTAGGCAGAAAAATGGTTTGGCACAGTCAGGAAGGGCTAATGTTCTACGGTTCTATGGTTCTATCTGAGGTGAAAGAGGTGCTGTTGTGCCTTTTTTCACCACACAATTGATGTGAGGTCCTCAGTGATGTGAATTCCAAGGAACTTGAAGCTGTTCACTGTCTCAACCCCACCCCCATTGATATCAGTGGGGGTTAGCCTATCTCCATTCCTCTTGTCTTTGCGACATTGAGGGAGAAGTTGTTTTCTTGACACCACTGTGTCAGGCTGATGACTTCTTCTGTGGAGGCTGCCTCGTTATTACTTGAGATTTGGCCAATAAATATAGTATACTCAGCAAATTTAATTAGCAGATTGGAGCTGTGGGTGGCGACACAGTCATGCGCATACAGAGAGTAAAGGAGGGTGCTTAGGACACAGCCCTGAGGGGCTCCTGTGTTGAGGGGCAGAGGGGCAGAGATGAGGGAGCCCACTCTTAGCACCTGCCGGCGATCCGACAGGAAATCCAGGACCCAGCTGCACAAGGCAGGGTGAAGGCCGAGGTCTCAGAGCTTCTTGTCAAGCCTGGAGGGAATGATGGTATTGAATGCTGAACTGTAGTCTAATAACATCATTCTCACATAAGCATCCCTCTTCTCCAGATGTTTAAAGAGGTGTGCAGAGCAGTGACTATTGTGTCATCTGTTGATCGGTTGTGTCGGTAGGTGAATTGTAGGGGGTCCAGTGTGGGTGGTAACAAGCTGCAGATGTAGTCCAGGACCAGCCTCTCAAAGCATTTGCTTATTACTGAGGTGAGTGCGACAGGACTCCAAACGTTCAGGCATGTTGCCTTCGTCGTTTTAGGTACAGGAACAATGATGGATGATTTGAAGCAGGAGGGAACTCTACAGTGGGAGAGGATGAGATTAAAAATATCCGTAAATACACCTGCCAGTTGTGCCGCGCGCATCCTGAGTACCCGCCCTGGGATGCCGTCCGGTCCCTCAACCTTGCGACTGTCCACTCGTTGGAAACACCTGCGAACTTCAGCCTCAGAGATGACCCATGTGCAGGTCGCTTTGTCGGCTCTCCTCGGGGTCTCAGTGTTGGCGATATCGAACCGAGCGTAAAGAGACTTAGATCCTCTGGGAGACAGGCAGCGATGTTGGCAGCACCACTGCACTTAGCTCTGAAGTCTGCATTGGTGTACAGACCTTGCCATAAGCTGTGTGTGTTGTTGGTGGAGAGTTGTGCCTGAATACGATCTCTGTATTGTCGTTTCGCTGCCTGGATGACTTTGCACAGATCGGAGCTGAATTTCTTGAGCTCCTGCTGATCACCGGCATTGTAAGCAGTCGGTGACACGGCAAGTGCTGTTCACACGGAACTGTTGATACAAATTTTGTGGTTTGGGAAGTCCTGACCGACTTCGGAAGGGAATCATCCCCCCTCTGTGACAATAACACACAACTGGGGGATGTTGTTATTACACAGCTGTGATAATAACAGCCGGGAACTCCCTTGGCAGCCGGAAAGGTTTACACAGCAGCACCAGGTACTCCAGATCCGGAGAACAAAAGGATTAGAGGGAATGGGCATTCCGGGGTTCCACCAAGCATTAATGATCATGAATCTGGATCTGCAGACCCGGGAGCAGTTGGGACAGAGGGGCAGCTGGGATGCAGGCGCTTGGGTAGTTGAATCCTTCTTGCATCCCCTCTTCTTTTCAGCAGTCGCTCTTCTGGGTTCCTCAAAATCCTTGGTTTTTCCGTGGATCAGCGGCTGCCACTCATTGACCTCCATATTTGCCTGAAAGAGCCTCTGCTTAATTTGGTCCTTGTACCTCTTGCGCGGGGCACCACGATCTCTCTTGCCCTGAGGGAGTTCTCCGTAGAGTACTGCTTTCGGCAACCTGGAGTTCTCCATGCGAGGTACGTGGCCTGTCAGACAGTGGATCTGGCTGAGCTGCAAAGCGGCTTCAGGGCCTGGAAGTTGAACATATAAAACTATGCATGTCTGTGTGATTATATGAAATATTAAGCTAAATAAGTAGTGAAGAAATAGAAATTTAAAAAGAGATTAGTGAAACAGTATCGATGGGTCCAATGTCCATTCAGAAACCAGAAGTCAGAGGAGAAGTTGTTCCTGAATCGTTGAGTGTGCACCTTACTCCAATCCTGTACAGTAGTCCCCATGAACCAGACGGTGATGCAGCCAGTTACAATGCTCTCCAAGTTACACCTGTAGAAATATTCGAGTGATGTTGGAAACTCCTGATGAAATATAGTCACTGTTGTGCCTTCTTTGTAGCTGCATCGATATCTTGGGTCCAGGTTAGATATTGAGAGATACTGACAGCCAGGAATTTGGAATTGCTCACTCTTTCCACATCAGATACCTTTATGAGGACTGGTGTGTTGTGTTCCCTCATCTCGCCTTTTCTGAAATCCACAATTAGCTCTATTGACATATTTTTATAACGCAAGCAGGATTCAGCACTCCGTACAAGCATATGCAAATCCAATAAGGGGTACACATCACTGAACGAAAATGAAAGCTTAACCCATAAAAAATGAAGAAACTATCATAAAACGCTAACCAATGGAAGAGTCTGACGCCCCGTGGAAGACAGCCACACGATCTGAGCCGACTAGATGTCGACAAGGAAGCGTCAAGCCCCTGGCTCAGAGTTGGAGAACGCTTCCCAGAAACAGAAGGGATTATTGTCGCAATACAGGACAAGGTTGTTAACACATGTAGTTATCAAAAATACAGAATAAACGACCAATAGTTTCATGACGATAAATGCTGAAAATTACAAGAGAAACCAGAAACAATCCGACTTTACAAGATCCTGCAGTAGTTTAACTGAATCTCATTACTTGCACAAGCACAGTCAAGTGGTGGACAACGTTCACAAAAACATTGCTTAAACTACAACTGATGAAAAACACCACGACTTACAGTAAGTACAAGCCTGCTCCACTTTTAGAGTCCTATCGGAGTCCTTCATATCATACTGCGTCCGATCATTATTTCAGATAGCGTAATCCATGATATGCGTTCGGATGTAATTTTACAGAATAAACAAGCAAAAGCAACTTTTTAAATATATATAGCCATTCCAAACACACATAGCTTACAGAAATGAATTAGTAAAAAAATGCCAGAAATATGTTGAATTAAAAGGACAAAATGAATGACTATGGAAGACGAACAGGGTATTCGTTATCCCAATCGTAATATCATTAACTGGTATCATCCTAAAGGCTTTACAGAATAGTATTAATAAATTAGGCCCACACGGCAATACTTGTGTAAATCTTCGAAAACCCTCGATACTATACACCACGAGAATAGTCAGAATTCTCCTATCAATTGAGACATGAGTGTGCTTGGCTATGCCTGTACCTCAGGTTTTACCAGTTTAGGCTAAGATGATGATGGTAATAATAATAATAATAATAATAATAATAATAATAATAATAATAATAATAATAATAATAATAATAATAACTTATTTATAAAGCACCTTTCATCCAGACGATGCCGTTCAAACCGCATCACAACGGGATAAAGTGCAAACTAGAAAATGAAAGACAAAATGTGTCAGTCCTAATATACACCTCAGACTTCTGCACAGTACTGTAGTTTTAGGTGCTGAATTCTACAGTTTAGGGACATCGTCCCAAAAAAAACTCAACGCTGACCTCCCAATGAGCCTTTGACCTTCTACCTTATTGTCTGCCTGCACTGCATTTTCTCGGCAACTGAAACACTGTTTCCCTGAACTATCCTGTTCCATTTTTCCTTCTACGACCTCATTGCACCGATGTGATGTGATGATCTGTTCGGATCGCATGCAGAAAAGTTTTCCATTTTACAGTGGTGTATGTGACAATAATAAACCAATTTACAGATTGACTGTCAATAATACAGTGCCCCTTGGTTTCTTAAGATTATTATACCCGGGGGGTTGGCAGTGCGGATGAGCTGCCACGTCCTATTAAATGCTCCCAGTGGCGAGTAGCCTCTGTCCAGCTCCTGGCCTTCACGTGCGGTTCAACCAGTAAGCCTGGTAAAGCGTTTCTTCTGACAGGAGAAGGGGCAAAGGTGGGTTACTGATGCCTTACAGCCAGTCGCTTTGTTCAGATGGGGCTCATCGGCTGTGATTGGCAGCTCACCCAGGAACAAGAAAACTCTGATCTCAAAACTCCGCTGCCTTGCAACTGTACCCCTCATGGGGAAGAGTTTGGGAGTAAACCCAGTGGGAAAATTCTTGACCTGGAGCCCCTAAGTCAGTGTTAAATGGTGTTCAACGCAGACTGGCATATCCTATGACACCTCTGGTGCCAAGCTGTGTCAGTGTCTGCCGTTCCTTTGTGTTCATCAGATGCATGGAGAGAGGGAGCTTGCTACATCGGCAAAAGCTTCCTCTCCATATCGGAGTGTCCCGGCTTGCAGGGGCAGGACATCCACGGTCGAGTCTGACAGACGGAGACATCATAAGACAGCGCCCCACACCCCCACAGCAAGACTGATGAGTAGCATTTGCCAAGACTTCACCACCCTCTCCCACAAACACGATGTACGTCACTGAGACAGACGCTTGTGGTTTCTTCCATTAACACAGATTCCATCTTTCCATCAATCCTCCATCACTGCGATTGAAAACTACCCATTGGAATTGGAAAGCACCCATTTTCTTTCTTATCATTCCGATGGGTTATCGATCCACAACTTCACTGTGATTCTCCCCCAGACGCTGCCCGACCTGAGTATTTCCCGCATATTCTGCTCCTGTTTTGATGCAAGAGCAGTGGACACCTGTGACTTCCCAGTGTACAGCTTTGACAAAATGCACAGTGTCCTGCTCTCCATATTTCCACACCAGATCAATATTAACATCGTCTGTTAATGATGCAAACAATGCTTTAAATATAGTGAAATGTTGTAACGGGAGTGCAGTCAGGATTGCAATAGAATATTCAAGATTCGAAAACTTTATTGTCATTCTAACTGTACATCAGCTCTGCAGGGCAGAATGAGACAGCGTTTCCCAGGAGCAATGCAATCATAACATAACAAACGCAACAATAAATAGTAAACACAACAATAAAAAGAAAAACACAACAGCCACATGTCAGTTAAAATCAAGTTACAAGTGTCCAGTGCAGTTAAAAATGTCCAAAGTAGAGTCAGATCGAGCAGCTATTTAGCAGTCTGACTGCCTGTGGGAGGAAGCTGTTTAGTAGCCTTGTGGTTTTAGTTTTGATGCTCCTGTAACGTTTGCCTGATGGCAGAAGAACAAACAGTTCATGCAGAGCGTGTGCGGGGTCTTTAATGATGTACCGTGTCTTCTGGAGGCATCGACTCTGAAAGACGTCTTGGACAGAAGATAGGGAGTCCCCAATAACCTTCTCTGTTCCCCTACCAACCCTCTGCAAAGTTTTCTGTCGGCAGCACTGCAGCTGGAGTTGGTACTCCACAACCTGGTGGTTGTGATGCAAAAGGTCAGCACACTCTCAACCACTCCTCTGTAGAATGTAGTTAAGATGTTAGTGGGGAGTGATGCTTGTTTAAGCTTCCTCAAAAAGTGCAGGGGAATGTTCACTTTCACAAATAACTAGAACCAGAAAATGAGGATTGGACATTTCTAGGGACATCCGTTACTGTCAATGCCGGTGTCTGTGAACAGAATTTTACTTTCTGTCCTAATATCCATGGAAGCATTGAATTTATTCACGTAATCTCAAACACTGAATGTTGAAATGCAGTTATAAAGTTCTTTGTCAGATGAGCCATTAAACATTTTGAATATGTTCTCTGTTCCCATGGAAGATGTTCAACAGAAACACAAGGAGACTCTGCGGGCAGAAACTGAAACACTGAAAGTGAACACGATCCTGATGACGGAGAAGGTGAAGATTTTCCAGCTGGTTGATCGATACGCTGAGCTCACGGTCATTTCTACTGTTCGAGTTCGGACACTGGTGGAACATGAGCTGCTAGCAAGAGGCAGAGACCACGAGGAGTGTAGAGAGAAACATCTCCGCGGAGAGCTGGAAAAAATCCGGACTGATCAGTTGTTCCAGAGCAGCTTTTCCCGGAGTAAATCCAAATCTGGGAGTTCAGCAGCAGTGGCGGGAGTCCCAGGGATCGGGAAAACAACAATGGTACAAAAGATTGTTTATGACTGGGCCACGGGGATAATATACCAACAGTTCCAGTTTGTCTTCAGTTTCAAATTTCGTGATTTAAACAGTATTAACTGTCGAATAAACCTGAAGGAACTGATTCTGGATCAGCATCCTTACTTTGGGAATTTCCTGAGAGAAGTCTGGAAGAACCCAAAGGGATTGCTGTTTATATTTGATGGTTTGGATGAATTCAATGACACAATTGATTTTGCTGACAGTCGGAGAGACACAGAGGCTCAGTCCACATGCACAGATCCTGAATTCAAGTGCAAGGTGTCTGACATTGTGTACAGTTTAATCCAGGGCAAGCTGCTCCCAGGGTGTTCAGTGCTGGTGACCACCCGCCCCACTGCGTTACATTTATTGGAAAAGGCGAAGATCAGTGTCTGGGCTGAAATCCTGGGATTTGTTGATGAGGAACGGAAGAAATATTTCATCAGACATTTTGAAGATCAGACGGTGGCGGAAGCTGTTTTCAATTATGTGAAGGAGAACGAGATCCTGTACACCATGAGCTACAACCCCTCCTACTGCTGGATACTCGCCCTGGCACTGGGCCCCTTTTTCACACAACGAGTCAGGGACCCGCAGCGAGTTCCCAAGACGATCACCCAACTGTACTCCTACTATATTTACAACATCCTGAAAAACCACGGCCGTGAGATTGAGAAACCCCGTGATGTGTTACTCAGGGTTGGTCAGATGGCCTTCAAAGGAGTGTCCGAGAAGAAGATTGTGTTTACAGATGGAGACCTGATCAACTGCAATCTGCAGCCTTCCCAGTTCCTGTCCGGGTTCCTGATGGAGCTTTTGGAGAGAGAGGATTCTGCCCGGAGCGTGGTGTACACATTCCCACACCTCACCATCCAAGAGTTTGTAGCTGCAGTCGCACAATTCCTGAATCCACATCCTGGGGATATCCTGAAATTCCTCACTAAAGCCCACAGCCCGAAAGATGGGCGATTTGAGGTATTTCTCCGTTTTGTTGCTGGTCTCTCCAGCCCAATGACAGCTTGGGGCCTGGAGGAGTTTCTGGGCCCATTTCCTCATCAAACGACCTGCCGAGTGATTGACTGGGTGAAGGAGGAGGTTGAAAACCAGATATATAACTCTGCTGGTGAAGATGATACAAGGAGGCTCCTGAACGCATTACACTACCTGTTTGAGTCTCAGAATCGTGGACTGGCTCAGGCCACACTGGGATCTGTGGAAAAACTTTCATTCTGTGAAATGCCACTGACCCCGATTGACTGCGCGGTCCTGTCTCATGTCATCGGACTCTGTAATACAATAAAACAGCTCGATTTTTGGAACTGCCGAATTCAGTGTGAAGGAATCCAGCGGCTGGGAACCGGGCTGCACAAGTGCCAGGAGTTGAGGTAACCAGATTTCTCTCTCACTGTGAAATGTGAAACTGTTCCATTGTGTGGTTTCAATGTGAAGGAACTTGGGAAAAAAATGGAGTAAATCAAATTATGAAAAATTGTGACAAATGACCAAGGGTCAGTAATTCCCCAAGGACAGGAGGGTTCTGTGGTTCTTTCTGATGGGATCTGGAGACTTCATCAGATCAGTGAACAACGGCCATTGGTTTAATGGTAGTAAATCAGAGGAATGGCCGTGTTTCTTGCTTCCTGTGACACGTCTATTGACAATGTTCCTTCTCACTGTTGCTGACAGCGACACCGACAGTGACTGCAAGTGTTGAGTAGGAACTTCACACCCTCTTCCCGTTGAGGGACAAGGGAGGGTTAGCTGGCTTTCCCAGTGACAGGTAGGGAAATACCACTGTGAGATTGTCCTCCTCTGCCCTTCCCTGCAAGTTGCTATCGCCATCACTCCACCTGTACCCAGTACATACTCCATACACGATACCCAGTCACCATGTGGGCATCTTTTCTCCTGATTGTGGACCTCAGTTCAGACCAACCTCTCCCATGGATCTACTTCTGCATCACCTCCTCTTGTGGGAACATCTTTACTCAACACTATACTCTTGTGGAACCTCTCTGCACAAGTCCCATTCATCCTGTGCATTCGCTTCTTCACATCCTTCCATCACCCTTTCCCCTGTGGTGATCTCTCTTCCAACCCCCGATCACTCGTCTTCATTCCGCTTCATGCTGTGGATTGTCTCTTCTCCATCCTCCATCCCCCTATGAGATCACTCTTCCCCACCCTCCTTCATCCTGTGGGATCTCTCTTCCCCATCCCCATCATCCTCTCAGGATCACTCTTCCTCATTCCCCATCACTCTATAGGGAACCCTCTTCCTTGTTTCCCTTCTTCCTGTAGGGATAATTTTCCCACCGTGTTTCCTTTGGTAATTCTCACATGAGGGACACTATACCAACTGTTGGGGAAGGAGACAGAATATGGGAAATTACAGAGTCACACTGATACACTAAATTACTGACATTTGGTAGTGACATTTGACAGTGATGAGAATTCCGATTAGTTAATTTCTGAAGGGTTTCATGTTTTCTGAAATATCTGAGTGAGAGATATTCCCTCAGACCCACGGTTTCAATCTCTTTGTTCATTAGTTTGTCTCTTTGTGTTTAGACTTGGGGGGAATGACCTGGGAGATACAGGAGTGAAACTGGTGTCTGCGGCTCTGAGGAACCCGGAGTGTAAAATACAGAAACTGCGGTAAGTACCAGACTGTGGGAGATTGTGTTTGCAGTCACTGGGTATCAGACATTGGACATCAAGCTGAACAGTAATTGTGTTACTGATAAACACTGGTAATTTCCAATGTCTCCTGTCTGTATGTCTTTCACACACTCTCTCTCATTCCCAGGCTGAATGATGTCGGTCTCACAGATTCTGGTGCTGAGGATCTTGCCTCCGCTCTCAGTGCAAACCGAACACTGATAGAGCTGAACCTGAGTGTTAATAAACTGGGAGATTCAGGAGTGAAACTGGTGTCTGCGGCTCTGACGAACCCGGTGTGTAAAATACAGAAACTGTGGTAAGTACCAGACTGTGGGAGATTGTGCTTACAGTCACTGGGTGTCTGACACTGAACATTAATGTGATCAGTAATTGTGTTACTGATAAACACTGGGGATTTGTACCATCTCCTGTCTCTCTGTGTCCCTCACCCTCACTCTCTCTCATCTCCAGGCTGTGGGATGTCGGTCTCACAGATTCTGGTGCCAAAGATCTTGCCTCCGCTCTCAGTACAAACCGATCACTAACGGAGCTGGCCCTGAGATCAAACTCGCTCACGGACCGATCTATCCCTGCTCTCCGTGGCCTCATACTGAAGGTCCCAAGTCTGGTCTCTATCGAGTGAGTGTTCCTGTTAATGTTCACGGTGATAAAATATCAGCGGATCTGTGGGTTCGCCGGTGATATTTGTTTGTCAGCGTTTTTGAAACATTAACCCAGGTCCCCTGTTACAGACACTGTTGTGTAATCTGTTTATTTCATCTTTATTCTCTCATCTTTTTCAGGCTGTGGGGGAATCGGTTCAGTGAGACCGGGGGGAAGGAACTGAGATCTCTGCAGGAACCCAAACCCGGACTGAGAGTGAACCTGTGAACATCTGAATGTGTGAACATCCCCGTCCGTGGGATGGGGACATTTTGACCGATTCCCTGCCCTCCCGTTTGATGACAACGCTCCAGTTTTAATTCCCAGTGGTTCGAACGGCTCTCTTCTCAAACCAAGCACTCTTTGACGTCGGAGGAGTTTGCATAGACATGCATTTCCCCTTTCTGACCAGCGGCTCTGTTTCTGCTGGATGTCCTGGGTGCTCATTTAATGAGGTCTTGGGGAATTACACAGACGGACAGAGCCAGGAGGTGGGACTCAGTCTGGGACACCAGTGTCCTGAGGTGGGAATATACTGGGAGAGAATACTTTTGTTCTCTTTGCTGAGGACAGTCCATTCAGCAGTCTGGCCAATATAATGATGTTAAATCGACAAATACCCTGGTAGTGACCCTCGATCTGCAGCGATCCCGGACACGGCCCTGAAGTGTGATTTTATAATCATCGGTTCCCCGATGCAGAGTGACGGTGAGAAACGGGACTGATTATTCAAACTGTCACTCGTTGTCGCCGGTCAGTTAATTGTGTGTGACCGTGAGTGAGTCGGGAGCAGCTTATTTATTCCTGCACGTCCGCAGCTCACACATTGTTTAATTTACATTTGTCATGATGAAATCAATACATCGCCATAACTTCCTGTCTTGGTGTAGGACTTGATTTGAGGTTGCTCGGGAACCCCATCACCCACAGCGATCCAGAGCTTCTCGCAGAGGCACAGCTGAGGCGGAGGGAGGTTTGCTACCCAGGATCTCGTAACCCCCACAGCACCCACGCTGATCCCATGCTTTCTTCCCGTCTGCCCCCGCGCTCCCAAGCTCTGTCCAACTCTTAACCACAGCACAGCCTATAACCCTGCTTTTTGTGCCATCCCTTTCCCTATCTGACTGTCCCTTAAATGTCTTGAATGTATTTGCCTCAATCACCACTCTCCGCAGTGCTTTCAGACACACGCCTCTTTTTGTAAAAATAAATTATCCCTGAAATCTTTTTCCACACCGTAACCTTGCCTATTTTAACATCTCTTAAACGTTCCCAGTGAATCTGCCTCTACCACCACCCCACGCATTATAGCCCACACACCAGCAGTCTGTGTAAAAAAAGAATAAACCCTGCACCTCACATGTCCTTTGGAATTACCACCATCTCACTTTTAAAATGTGCCCTCTGTTATTTGACATTTCAACCGTGGGGAAAATACTGTCTGTCTGGTAGATCCATGTCTCTCATAAATTGTATAAAATTCAGCAGATCTACTCTTAGCCTCTCCCGCTCCAGAGACGACAACCCCAGTATGTCCAAATTCTCATTATAGTGCATGCTCTCTAATCCAGGAAGCATCCTGGTTAGCACCGGCTGTATCTTCTGAAAAGCCTCGATCTCTTTCCTCTGATGGGGCCACCAGAGTTAATTACAGACTAACTTTATTTTTGTAAACTCTCCATGGTAGCATCTTTCCTGAAAATCAACCAGTTCTTATCTCATTAAGTAGCCTCATGTGCAGCACCTTGTCAAATACCCTCTGAAAAACCAAGTAAACCATAGCCACTGACTCTCCTTTGTTGATGCTGATTGTTACATTCTCAAAAAAATTGCAACAGGTTTCTCATTACGGAACCTATGCAGACTTTGCCCTATTTTATCATGTATCCGGATACCTCATACTCCAACATTTTCCTAACCATGAAGTAAGACTAATTGGCCTACACTTTCCTATTTTTGCCTTCCTCCTTTCTTAAGGAGTGGTGTGACATGTGTAATTTCCAGTCCACAGGAACCATTTCAGATTCGAGTAGTTCACAAAGGACACCAGTGATGCCTCCACGATCTCTGTAGCTACTCTTTCAGAAATCTGGGGTGTAGTAGAGACTGTGTTGACTGGCTGCATCACGGCTTGCTACGGAAACAGCAATGGAATTGAACCGAAAATCCTACAAGAAGTAATGGATTCGGCACAGTGGTTCATGGGTAAAACACTCCAAACCATTGAGTACTCCTGAGAGAGTGGGGCTGAGAGAAACGGGCCAGTTTATAGATACACCTCTGAGACAGTGAGACTGAGAGACACAGGCCAGTGTATGGATATGACCCTGAGAGAATGTACAGAGACCCCTGCCTCTCCCTTCCCCCATCCCACTTTCACTCTGCCTCCTCTTCTAGCTGCCTATCACTTCTCTCATGATTCTGCCTTCTTCTACTACCCATAGTGCTTTCCCCTTACATTCCTTCTTCACCTCTCCTGCCTATCCCCTTCCTGCTTCCCCTCCCCCACCTCTTGATCT
Source organism: Hemitrygon akajei (assembly GCF_048418815.1). Lineage (NCBI taxonomy): Eukaryota > Metazoa > Chordata > Chondrichthyes > Myliobatiformes > Dasyatidae > Hemitrygon > Hemitrygon akajei. Next base: position 1,945,207 of record NW_027331943.1, on the reverse strand, counting down.
TTCCTCTGATTGGCTTTTCACCTGGCACCTTCAACCCACCCCCACCTTCTTTATAGGGCCCCTGCCCCCTCGTTCATCTGTCCTGATGAATGGTCTCGGCCCGAAACGTTGGCTGCTCATTTCAACGGATGCTGCCCAACCTGCTGTTCATCCAGCTTTTGTACGTGTTGAGTGTATAAATATGTCCCTGTGAGAGCAGGACTGAGAGACACTGGTCAGTTTATTTACATACTGCTGAGAGAGTGAGTCTGAGAGACAATGGTCAGTTTATTTATATACTCCTGAGAGAGTGAGTCTGAGAGACACTGGTCAGTTTATTTATATACTCCTGAGAGAGTGAGTCTGAGAGATACTGGTCAGTTTATTTATATACTCCTGAGAGAGTGAGTCTGAGAGACACTGGTCAGTTTATTTATATACTCCTGAGAGAGAGAGTCCGAGAGACACTGATCAGTTTATTTATATACTCCTGAGAGAGTGAGTTTGAGAGACACTGGTCAGTTTATTTATATACTCCTGAGAGAGTGAGTCTGAGAGACACTGGTCAGTTTATTTATATACTCCTGAGAGAGTGAGTCTGAGAGACACTGGTCAGTTTATTTATATACTCCTGAGAGAGAGAGTCTGAGAGACACTGGTCAGTTTATTTATATACTCCTGAGAGAGTGAGTCTGAGAGACACTGGTCAGTTTATTTATATACTCCTGAGAGAGTGAGTCTGAGAGACACTGGTCAGTTTATTTATATACTCCTGAGAGAGTGGGGCTGAGAGAAACGGTCCAGTTTATAGATACACCTCTGAGACAGTGAGACTGAGAGACACAGGCCAGTGTATGGATATGACCCTGAGAGAATGTACAGAGACCCCTGCCTCTCCCTTCCACAATCCCACTTTCACTCTGCCTCCTCTTCTAGCTGCCTATCACTTCTCTCATGATTCTGCCTTCTTCTACTACCCATAGTGCTTTCCCCTTACATTCCTTCTTCACCTCTCCTGCCTATCCCCTTCCTGCTTCCCCTCCCCCACCTCTTGATCTTTCTTCTGATTGGCTTTTCACCTGGCACCTTCCACCCACCCCCACTTTCTTTATAGGGCCCCTGCCCCCTCGTTCATCTGTCCTGATGAATGGTCTCGGCCCGAAACGTTGGCTGCTCATTTCAACGGATGCTGCCCAACCTGCTGTTCATCCAGCTTTTGTACGTGTTGAGTGTATAAATATGTCCCTGTGAGAGCAGGACTGAGAGACACTGGTCAGTTTATTTACATACTGCTGAGAGAGTGAGTCTGAGAGACAATGGTCAGTTTATTTATATACTCCTGAGAGAGTGAGTCTGAGAGACACTGGTCAGTTTATTTATATACTCCTGAGAGAGTGAGTCTGAGAGATACTGGTCGCTGTATGTATATACCGCTGTGACAGTGGGAATGAGTGAGCAGAGGCTGAGTACGAGCTTCACTGCAGGTGATGTAAGGCCGGGTAAGCTCCTTTAATTAATCTAATTAGCTTATGAGTAGGTAATGGAGGCAGCAGTTAGGGCAGTTGAGTGCTCCGTTTGCAGTATGTGTGAAGTCAGGGTGGGCACTGTTGTCCCTGATGACTACACCTGCAAAAGGTGCATCCAGCTATAGCTCCTGACAAACCGAGTTAGAGAACTGGAGCTGGAGTTGGATGAACTTCGGATCATTCGGGAGTCAGAGGCAGAAATAGGCAGGAGTTTCAGAGAGATAGTCACCCCTAAAAGTCAGGAGGCAGGTAGCTGGATGACTCAGGAGAGGGAAGGGGAATAGATGGGAAGAGCAGAGCACCACTGTGGCCGTTCCCATCAACAAGAAGTACACTGTTTTGTATACTGTTGGTGGGGACGACCTACCAGGGACAAGTTGTAGTAGCCGCGTTTCTGGCACCGAGACTAGAAACTCAGCTCAGAAAGGAAGGAGGGAAAAGAGGAGAGCCGTAGTGATAGGGGATACGATAGTTAGGGGGACAGATAAGAGGTTCTGTGGGAGAGATTGAGAATCTCGGATGGTCTGTTGCCTCCCTGGTGCCAGGGTCCGCGATATCTCGGATCGAGTTCTCAGTATTCTCAAGAGGGAGGGTGAGCAGCTGGATGGCGTGATGCATGTAGGGACCAATGAAGTGGATAGGAAGACGGAGGCGGTCCTGCAAAGAGAGTTTAGGGAGTTAGGTGCAAAGTTGAAGGACAGGACATCCAGGGTTGCAATCTTAGGATTGCTCCCTGTGCCACGTGCTAGGGAGGCTAGAAATAGGAAGATAATACAGCTAAATACGTGGCTAAGGCGATGGAGCAGGAGGGAGGGCTTAATGATTCTGGCCAACTGGGCTTCCTTCCAGGGAAGGTGGGACCTGTTCCGACGGGACGGTTTACACCTGAACTGGAAGTGGAATAACATCCTTGCGCGTAGGTTAGCCAGTGCTGCTCTGGCGGTGTTTAAACTAGATTTGCAGGGGGAGGGGAACCAGAGTCTTTGAACAGATGGTGAAGTCCAGGAGGATAAAGGTTCTTGCGAGGACTGCTTGTATAGACAGAAATCAGAGATTTGAATGTGATAAAAATGTTTTCAGGTGTCAAACTGGGGAAGAGGCGTCTGGCTCTCAAATAGAGAAAGATAGGAGACAGAGTGTGAGGGAGGATAGGTAGGTGATAGAGAAGGGACCGAAGGTTTGAGATGTTTTTTTTGTAACGCAAGGAGTGTTATGTACAAAGCGGATGAGCTCACAGCGTGGATCAGTACTTGGAGATATGATGTGGTTGCCATTAGAGAGACTTGGATGGCTTAGGGACAGGAATAGTAACTTCAAGTTTTTACATGTTTCAGGAAGGACAGGGAGGGAGGCAAAAGAGGTGGGGGCGTGGCACTGTTGATCAGAGATAGTGTCACGGCTGCAGGAAAGGTAGAAGTCATGAAGGGATTGTCTACGGAGTCTCTGTGGGTGGAGACTAGGAACTGGAAGGGGTCAATAACTTTAGTGGGTGTTCTTGTAGGCCGCTCAATACTAACAGGTATATGGAGGAGTAGATAGGGAAACAGATCCTGGAAAGGTGTAATAATAACAGAGGTGTCGTGTTGGGAGATTTTAATTTCACAAATATTGATTGGTATCTCCCTACAGCAAAGGGTATAGATGGAGTGGAGTTTATTCGGTGTGCTCAGGAAGGTTTCTTGACACAATATGTAGATATGCCTACAAGAGGAGAGGCTGTACTTGCTTTGGTATTGGGAAATAAACCTGGTCAACTGTCAGATCTCCCAGTGGGAGAGAGTTTTGGAGATAGTGATCATAATTCTATCTCCTTTACCATAGCATTGGAGAGAGATAGGAACAGACAATTTAGAAAAGCGTTTAATTGGACTAAGGGGAATTATGAGGCTATCAGGCAGGAAAATTGGAAGCTTAAATTGGAAACAGATGTTCTGAAGGAAAAGTACGGAAGAAATGTGGCAAATGTTCAGTGAATATTTGTGTGGAGTTCTGCAGAGGAATGTTCCAATGAGACAGGGAAGTTATGGTAGGGTGCAGGAATCGTGGAGCACAAAGGCTGTAATAACCCTTGTCAAGATGAAAAGAAGAGCTTATGAAAGGTTCAGAGAGTTAGGTAATGTTAGAGATCTAGAAGATTATAAGGCTAACAGGACGCAGCTTAAGAAGGAAATTAGGAGAGCCAGAAGGGGCCATGAGAAGGCCTTGGTAGCAGTATTAAGGAAAACCCCAAGGCATTCTACAAGTCTGTGAAGAGCAAGAAGATAAGGCGTGAAAGAATAGGACCTATCAAATGTGACAGTTGGGAAGTGTATATGGAACCGGAGGAGATAGCAGAGGTACTAAATGAATACTTTACTTCAGTATTCACTATGGAAAAGGCTCTTGGTGATAATACTGACGACCTGCAGCAGACTGAACAGCTTGAACATGTAGATATTAAGAAAGAGGATTTGCAGGAGCTTTTGGAAAACATCAAGTTGGATAAGTCGCCGGACCCGGATGGAAAGTATCCCAGGATGCTGTAAGAGGCGAGAGAGGAGATTGCTGAGACTCTGGCGATGATCTTTGTATCATCAATGGGGACGGGAGAGGTTCCTGAGGATTGGAGGGTTGCGAATTTTGTTCCTTTATTCAAGAAAGGGAGTAAAGATAGACCTGGAAATTATAGACCAGTGAGTCTTACCCCAGTAAGTTGATGGAGATGATCTTGAGAGACATGATTCATGAACATTTGGAGAGGTATAATGTGATCAGGAATAGTCGGCACGGCTTTGTCAAAAGCAGGTCGCGCCTTAGGAGCCTGATTGAATTTTTTTGAGGATATGACTAAACATATTGATGAAAGAAGAGCAGTAGAAGTAGTATATATAAATTTCAGCAAAGCATTTGATAAGGTACCCCATGCAAGACTTAATTAGAAAGTAAGGAGGTATGGGATCCGGGGGGGATATTGCTTTGTTGATCAAGAACTGGCTTGCCACAAAAGGCAAAGAGTGGTTGTAGACGGGTCATATTTTGCATGGAAGTCGTTCACCAGTGCTGTGCCTCAGAGATCTGTTCTGGGACCCTTACTCATCGTGATTTTTATAAATGACCTGGAGGAGGAAGTGGAGGGATGGGTTATTAAGTTTGCTGATATCACAAAGGTTGTTGTTGTGGATAGTGTGAAGGGATGCCAGAGGTTATAGCAGGACATTGACAGGATGCAAAACTGGGCTGAGAAGTGGCAGATGGAATTAAATCCAGATAAATGTGAAGTGGTTCATTTTGGAAGGTCAAATATGATGGCAGAATATAGTATTATTGGTAAGACTGTTGGCGGTGTGGAAGATCACAGGGATCTTGGGGTCCGGGTCCGAGTCCATAGGACGCTTAAAGCTGCACGGTTTGACTGAGTGGTTAAGAAGGCGTAAGGTGTATTAGCCTTAATCAGTCGTGGTATTGAATTTAGGAGCCGACAGGTAACATTGCAGCCATATAGGACCCTGTTCAGACCCCACTTGGAGTACTGTAAACACGAGGAAATCTGCTGATGCTGGAAATTCAAGCAACACACAAGAAGCTGGTAGAACGCAGCAGGCCGCGCAGCATCTACAGGAAGAAGTACAGTCGACGTTTCAGGCCGAGACCATTCGTAAGGACAATCTGAAAGAAACGATAGTAAGATTTGAAAGTAGGAGGGGCAGGGGGAAATCCGAAATGCTAGAAGACAGAGGGGGAGGGGTGAAGCTAAGAACTGGAAAGGTGAGTGGGAAAAGGGATACCGAGCTGGAGAAGGGAAAGGATCATGAGTCGAGGCCTAGGGAGAAAGGAAGGGGCAGCGGAGCACCAGAGGGAGATGGAGAACAAGCAAGGAGTGATTGTGAGAGGGGCAGAGAGAGAGAAAAAAAGGGGCGGGAATAAATAAATAAATTTGGGATGGGTTAAGAAGGGGAGAAGGGGCATTTACGGAAGTTAGAGAAATCAATGTTCATGCCATCAGGTCGGAGGGTACCCAGACGGAATATAAGACTGTTTTTCCTCCAACCTGAGTGTGGCTTCATTTTGACAGTAGAGAAGGCCACGGATAGACATATCAGGATGGGAATGGGACGTGGAATTAAGATGTGTGGCCACTGGGTGATACTGCTTTCTCTGGCGGACGGAGCGTAGGTGTTCCACGATACGGTCTTCGAGTCTGCGTCGGATCTCACCAATATATAAAAGGCCACACCGGGAGTACCGGACGCAGTATACCACACCAGCCGACTCACAGGTGAAACGTCGCCTCACCTGGAAGGACTGTCTGGGGCCCTGAATGGTGGTGAGGGAGGAAGCGTAAGGGGAGGTGTAGCAGTTGTTCCGCTTACAAGGATAAGTGCTAGGAGGGCGATTGGTGAGAAGGGATGGGGGGGGGGTGGAGCGATCCCCGCGAAAAGCGGAAAGGGGGGGAGGGAAAAATGTGCTTGGTAGTGGGTTCCCGTTGGAGGTGGCGGAAGTCACGGAGAATTATACGTTGGACCTGGAGGCTGGTGGGGTGGTAGGTAAGGACAAGGAGAACCCTATCCCGAGTGGGGTGGCGGGTGGATGGGGTGAGGACAATTGTGCGGTAAATGAGAGAAATGCGTTTGAGAGCAGAGTTGATGGTGGATGAAGGGAAGCCCCTTTGTTTAAAAAAGGAAGACATCTCCTTCGTCCTGGAATGAAAAGCCTCATCCGGAGAGCAGATGCGGCGGAGATGGAGGAATTGTGAGAAGGGATAGCATTTTTGCAAGAGACAGGGTTGGAAGAATAATAGTCCAGGTAGCTGTGAGAGTCTGTAGGCTTATAGTAGATATCAGTAGATATGCCGTCTCCAGAGATGGAGACAGAAAGATCAGGAAAGGGGAGGGAGGTGTCGGAAATTGACCAGATAAATTTGAGGGCAGGGTGAAAGTTGGAGGCAAAGTTAATGAAGTCAACGAGCTCAGCATGCGTGCATTTTGCTACCCCTGTTCTCCCTCACACAATATTTATTAGCTAAGTTTGTCTTTCATTTCAGAAATTCTGCTGACAATTTTTCAATCCATTCACGTCATTCACATATTCTGGGCGCTCCTATATATCAGCTCTCCGCTTTCATTATGAATCGAAGGGAAAGGCAGGCAGAAAAGAAGAAGACTGCACGAGCAATGTGTCAAAATGCGTCACACGCCTACGTTGGCAATCTTTTCAGTAATGACTGATCCTTACCGGCATGCATAGTCTTTTGATGCCAGTTCCGAAAAGCTCGCTATAGCTCTAACTTCAGGGTTTTTTTTCAATGTGCACGGGCTGTTTCTGACGATCTGCCTCTCAGAGAACGCGGTGTCAATGCAATTCAATTAAAAGCAGGTTTTAGACAAAATGTCCCTTGTTCACGAGTGGCAGACAATTGAAAACATTCAACATATTTTCTGCTCAATTCAAAGCTACGTTTTGAAAACTATCGCCCTGACTCTTCAAAGCCCAAAAAATACAGATATAACGGGATTATCCTTGAACAGGAAGAACGTACATCCTGCGGTATCAATTAAATTAGCGAGGTGGTTGTGTTCTGTAAAGACGTCGGCGCTGCCGGGTCAGATCCCTGGTAAGAGGAGAACACTGCTACTGAAGTACAGACTGATAGGAAATTAGTTCATCCCGGAGCCGGGGAATAACACCTGTACAGACAAAGCCGCGAAGCGAAACGCTTGAAATGGCCACTGTCAGTGATAAATGATTGCATATCGATGATTGCTAACAAAATTATAGAATTGTAAAACGGGGTTTCTTCTTTCTCTTTGTTATTGTGTATGTTAATCAAAATGGCTTCTTTGTTTTGCTAAAAGCAGGAAAGCTTCTTTGTTGCGAGAGAGTGCTGCAAGCTTGTTTGGGTTAAATTTTACTGATAACGAGAATTGTATTCCTTTGTAAACCAATTGGGATTAATGTTGTTCTTTCTTCTGAGTCTGTAAGCTATTGTTGGCGGGCTTTTGGGGAGATCGGCGCGAGGGGGTGAGAGAGAGAGGACGCGATGCTGTAAACTGTGCGAGGAACGGACCCCAAGCGGGGGTTCAAGGCCAGGAGGTACCCCGAGGAGAGGAGATGAAGCTAGATGTGCTTGGTTGACCACTTCGGATGGTCCTGAGCTGCGAGTCGAGGAGTTCGGAGAGGATCGAATGGTGGCCAGAAGACTTCAATAATTGAGCTCCAACGGTTGCGCACGAAGTGGTTTGGACTTTGATAAGCTTGGCGCCTTTTCGTTATTTTCCTTTCCTTCATATAAACTGTATGGTTATTAATCAGTTATAGTAATCTTTATAAATTGTAATCATTTAATCGCATATGGTGTCCTGTTTGTTCTTTGGCGAGGCGGGGACATCACACTGCATCCATACAAGCAGATTACCCAGATTTGTGGGGCCGAACGCTGCTCCCCCTAGACGAGAACGAGCTGAGCGAGCCTGAGGCGACCCAGGGGATTACATTGTGGGGGCTCGTCGGGGATTGATTTCTGTTGAAGCTGTGTGATTACCCTCTTTAAATTATACCTGCGGCGAAGAGCTGGTGTGCCTTTGTGGGTGTGAAATTGCTGGTTATATCTGCATGTGTGTTGGGTGAGGTGGCTGTTGGTGCCCCGGAGGGCGTTGTTCCAGTTCCAACTAGCGTTGACGAAATGGTGGTGGTACCATGGGTTGTCCATGCTGTTAAGAGAACGAGGAAGGACTGGTCAGTATGTTCCAACTATGGTGGGTTCCGCCCGGTTGTGCGAATAATGTCCAGCCCTAAAGGGGCGGAGGCGTGGGCGGAGCGGTCCTCTCAGTTGTTGGGTGAGTGGCAGTGCTTGGCTGAGGGAAAGCGACAGGGATTGGTTGAAAGTTTGAGTAGGCGGGCTGGTAGCGTTGTTAGAACTGTCGGGCGCAATTATCTCGAAGTGACAGCTGCCAGTTCTGGGAAAGTGTGGGAAAATGCGTTTGTTTCGACTGGAGGGGGGGGGGGGGCTTACCATATCCGTGGCAGGAGATTGGTGGAAAGTTTTTAGGATATCCCTTTTGGCTACGGGGGCAAATAAATTGCTTGCAGTATAAGGGGATCTGTCAAGGAGATCAGCTCCTCCCTCAGTAGTTTAGTTGATCCGAGAGATGTCGGGAAACTTAGAGGAGGCCCAGTGGGGGAACGGCTTGGGGTCTCTGGGGGACCACGTTCCCAGCAATGTACCAAGGAAGTCCCGAAAGGAATAGGCCCTATTCCTGAAGGCTAGAGGGACCACGCACTCAGGTGTCGTTACGGATGGATGGAAGCCAAATTAAAGCCATCCTCGGCACCGGGAACCTATGCCCACTGACCCGCAGTCAGACCATAACCCTCCATTCCTTTCCTGTCCATGTACCTATACAAATTTATCTTAAATGACATTACCGAGCCTGCCTCTACCACTTCTACTGGTAGCTCGTTCCACAGAGCTACCATTCCCTGATTAATGACATTCCCCCTCGTGTTACCATTAAACTTTTGCTCCCTAACTCTCAACTCATGTCCTCTTGTTTGAATCTCCCCTACTCTGAATGGAAAAAAGCCTATTCACATCAACTGTCTATCACCCTCATAATTTTAAATACCTCTATCAAGCCCCCCTCAGCCTTCTACACTCCAAAGCATAAAGACCTAACTTGTTCAACCTTTCCCTGTAACTTAGGTGCTGAACCCCAGGTAACATTCTAGTAAATCTTCTCTGTGCTCTCTCTATTTTGTTGATATCTTTCCTATAATTCGGTGACCAGAAATGCACACAACACTCCAAATTCGGCCTTACCAATGCCTTGTACGATTTTAACATTATAACCCAACTCCTATACTCAATACTCTGATTTATAAAGGCCAACATTCCAAAAGATTTCTTCAACATCCTATCCACATGAGATTCCACCTTTAGTGAACTATGCACCATTATTCCTAGGTCATTCTGTTCTACTGCATTCTTCAATGGCCTACCATTTACCATGTATCTCCTATTTGGATTATTCCTACCAAAATGTAGCACCTCGCACTTAACAGCATTAAACTCCATCTGCTATCGCTCAGCCCACTCTTCTAACTGGCGTAAATCTCTCTGGAAGCTTTGAAAACCTACTTCATTATCCACAACGTTACCTACCTTAGTATCATCTGCATACTTACTAATCCAATTTAACACCACATCATCCAGATCATTAATGTATAGACCAAACAACATTGGACCCAGTAGAGATCCCTGAGGCACACCATTAGTCACCTGCCTCCAACCTGACAAACAGTTATCCACCACTACTCTCTGGCATCTCCCATCCAGCCACTGTTGAATCAATTTTATTACTTCAATATTAATACTTAACTATTGAACCTTCCTAACTAATCTTCCGTGCGGAATCTTGTCGAAGGCCTTACTGAAGTCCATATAGACAACATCCACTGCTTTCCCCTCGTCAACTTTTCTCCTAACCTCTTTAAAAAATTCAATAAGATTTGTCAAACATGACCTTCCACACACAAATCCATGCTGTCTGTTCCTAATCAGACCCTGACTATCCATATAATTATATATACCATCTCTAAGAATACATTTCATTAATTTACCCATCACTGACTTCAAACTCACAGGCCTATAATTGCTAGGATTACTCTTAGAACCCTTTTAAAACATTGGAACAGCATGAGAAATACGCCAATCCTCCGGCACCATCCCCGTTTTTAATGACATTTGAAATATTTCTGTCAGACCTCCTGCTATTTCTACTCTAACTTCCGTCACGGTCCTAGGGAATATCCTGTCAGGACTCGGAGATTTATCCACTTTTATATTCCTTAAAAGCGCCAGTACTTCCTCCTCTTTAATCGTCATAGCTTCCATAACTTCCCTACTTGTTTCCCTAACCTTACACAATTCAATATCCTTCTCCTCAGTGAATACCGAAGAAAAGAAATTGTTCAAAATCTCCCCCATCTCTTTCGGCTCCACACATAGCTGTCCACTCTAATTCTCTAAGGGACCACTTTTATCCCTCACTATCCGTTTGCTATTAATATAAATGTAGAAACCATTCGGATTTATTTTCACCTTACTTGCCAATGCAACCTCGTATCTTATTTCAGCTTTTCTAATTTCTTTCGTAAATTTCTTCTTCGTTTCTTTATATTCCTCGAGCACCTCATTTACTCCATACTGCCTATATTTATTGTAGATATCTCTCTTTTTCCGAACCAAGTTTCCAATATCCCTTGAAAACCATGGCTCTCTCAAAATTTTAACCTTTCCTTTCAACCTAACAGGAACATAAAGATTCTGTACCCTCAAAATTTCACCTTTAAATGGTCTCCATTTCTGTATTACATCCTTCCCATAAAACAAATTGCCCCAATTCACTCCTTGTTAATCCTTTCGCATCTCCTCAAAGTTAGCCTTTCTCCAATCAAAAATCTCAACACTATGTCCAGTCCTGTCCTTCTCCATAATTATATTGAAACTAATGACATTGTGATCACTGGACCCGAAGTGTTCCCCAACACATACCTCCGTCACCTGATCTATTTCATTCCCTAACAGAAGATCCAACACTGCCCCTTCTCTAGTCGGTACCTCCATGTATTGCTGTAAAAAAAACTACCCTGCACACATTTTACAAACTCCAAACCATCCATCCCTTTTGCAGTATGGGCTTCCCAGTTTATGTGTGAAAAATTAGCATCTCCCACAATCACAACCCTGTTCTTACTACAAGTATCTGCTATCTCCTTGCAAATTTGCTCCTCCAATTCTCGCTCGCCATTAGGTGGTCTATAATACACTCTTATTAGTGTTACTACACCTTTCCCATTCCTCAATTCCCCCCAAATAGCCTCCCTAGACGAGCACTCTAATCTATTCTGCCAGAACACCGCTGTAATATTTTCTCTGACAAGCAACGCAACATCTCCCCCTCTTGCCCCTCTGATTCCATCACACCAGAAGCAACGAAATCCAGGAATATTTAGTTGCCAATCACTCCCCTCCTGCAACCATGTTTCTCTAATAGCTACAACATCATATTTTCAAGTATGAATCCATGCTCTAAGCTCATCCACCTTTCTTACAATGCTCCTAGCATTAAAATAAATTTATTTAAGAAATTCTCCACCTCTTCCTCTCTGTTTATCTCTAACAGCACAAAGAACTTTAGTATCTTCTTTTTCGTACTTCTACCATACATCTGTTCCTACAATCTGATTCCCCCCCCCCCCCCCCACCCGTATCTTGTTTAAATCCACTGGAGCCTCTCTAGCAAACTTACCTGCAAGAATATTTGTCCCCTTCCAGTTCAGATGTAAACCGTCCCACCAGAACAGTTCCCAGCTTCCCTGGAAAACTGCCCAATTATCTATAAATCTGAAACCCTGCAGCATGTCTTTAGCCACGTGTTGATCTGCACTATCTTACTATTTCTAAACCCGCCTGCACGTGGCACTGGTAGCAATCCTGAGATCGCTATCCTGGAGGTCCTATCCTTTAACTTGGCACCTAGCTCCCTAAACTCACCTTTCAGGATCTCCTCACTCTTCCTACCCACCTCATTGGATCCCTACACGGACAACGACATCCAGCTACTCACCCTCCCTCTTGAGAATACTGAGAACTCGATCCGAGATATCGTAGACCCTGGCACCAGGGAGGCAACAGACCATCCGTGATTCTCGATCTCTTCCACAGAAACTCTTATCTGTTCCGCTAACTATCGAATCACCTATCACTACTACTCTCCTTTTTTCCCTCCTTCCCTTCTGAGCTGAGGGTCCAGTCTCAGTGCTAGAGACGCAACCACTGCAACTTGTCCCTGGTAGGTTGTCCCCACCAACAGTATCCAAAACGGTATACTTATTGTTGAAGGGAAAGGCCACATGGATGCTCTGCTCCTCCTATCTATTCCCCTTCCCTCTCCTGACAGTCACCTATCTAACTGTCTCCTGACTCCTAGGGGTGACTATCTCCCTGAAACTCCTGTCTATTTCTCACTCTGCTTTCCGAATGATCCGAAGTTCATCACGGTTTGTCAGGAGCTGCAGCTGGATGCACCTTTTGCAGGTGTAGTCATCAGTGACAAATGTGCTCGCCCTGACTTCCCACATACTTCAAACGGAGCACCTAACTGCCCTAACTGCTGCCTCCATTACCTACTCCAAAGTTAATTAAATTAATTAACGGAACTTACCCGCCCTTACCTCACTGGGAGCAAACTCGTCCTCAGCCTCTGCTCGCCGAAGCCTCTAGAGCCGAAGCCTCAAAGCTCCACTCCTACCCTGAGCCACTCACACCACTGGCCGCTCCTCTTCAGTTACACGTCCTTTTATTTGTCCCTGCCAATTATCTCACGAGCTTTTCGCTCCTGCTCTTCCTTCTGCAACGGTCACACAGAACCGAAGGGTGCATTGCATCACCCTCAAACTATTCAGGCTATTAAACTTCCTGAGTACTTGCTCAGTCGTAATTTTCACGGCACATAATCCGCTTCCCTGGCATTCTTAAATGTTGGGTATACTGCAGATGTCTTCCACTTGGCCTCTGATTACAATATCTCCGGCGTCATTTTCTATTATTCCTATATCTACCCTCAACTCTCTTATAAGCTTTATATACTAAAAAAAACTCTTAGTAGCTTCTTTGATATTAATCGCCAGGTTCCTTTCATAATACATACCTTTCATACCTACTCCTAAGCTAATTAGATTAATTATAGGAGCTTACCCTGCCTTACCTCACCTGGAGTGAAGCTCGCTTTTTAAATTTCCTCGCCGACTTTCATGCGTTTGCGCAGTCGTGTCCCGTTCAACCTCGCCTTTGCCTATTCTCGCCGAAGCCTGATTGAGCCAAAGCCGTCCCACTCTGCCTCAGTCCACTCCAATAATGTCCGATGTATATGACGGTCTTTCTTTTAAACCTTTGGCGCTCTACACCACGCATCTGCGCAGTCTAGCCTCTTTGTCCTGATCAGTTAAAAAAACAGCTTCTCTCTGAGCTTCTTTCACCTCTTCCCTCTCCGCCTCTTGCTTCGATTTAAGTGACCGTTGAAAACTTTCTCTCCTTTTTAAACCAGTGGAATCATGTCTGATACTACTGTCCATTATAATTGTCTGCGGGGGGCAGGAGGTGGTCTGTTAGCCAGGAAAGGGGTTGGTTGGAGATGAGATCCTGGGCACCCAGACTCTGTCGGTCCGACCTCCCTCAGCCTGGAGCTGAGACGCTACTGTGTCAGTGTGAGGAGCTCCGACCCACTGTTGCAGTGCACAGGGTGCGGGGGGCAGCAGAAACCTCAAATAAAACTCGAGGCCGACACCAAGAGAGGAAGTTACAGCGGTTTATTGATTTCATCATGGCAAATGTAAATTAAACAATGTGTGAGCTGCTGACGTGCGGGAATAAATAAGCTGCTCCCGACTCACTCACAGTCACACACAATTAACTGACCGGCGACAACGAGTGACCGGTTGAATAATCAGTCCCGTTTCTCACCGTCACTCTGCATCGGGGAACCGATGATTATAAAATCACACTTCAGGGCCATGTCCGGGATCGCTGCAGATCCAGTGTCACTGCCGAGGGATTTGTCAATTTAACATCATTATATCGGCCAGACTCCTGAACGCACCGTCCTCAGCAAAGGGAGCAAAGGGATTCTCTCCCGGCATAATCCCACCCCGGGTCACCGGTGTCCCAGACTGAGACCTGGACCACGGGCTCTTCCTGTCTATGTAGTTCGGGGTCTCACGTGGCGGAGAGTCTTCAACCTGAACATCCGGAGGAAGCTGCGCCGCCGGACAGCAGGCGGAAACACGTCACTGGAGCCGGTTCCGTTAGAACAGTTGAGAATTAAACCTGGCGTGTGGCCTTGAAAGGTAAGGGCGGGAGTTAAAGAGGAGGGTGAGAAATTGGCTAAAATGTCCCCATCCCGCGGGCGGGGATGTTCACACATACAGATGTTCACAGGGACACTATCAGTCTGGGTCTGGGTTCCCGCAGAGATCTCAGTTCCTTCTCCCCAGTCTCACTGAAGCAATTCCCATACAGTCTGAAACAGATGGGAGAATACAGATGAAATAAACAGATTACACAACAGTGTCAGTAACAGGGGACTGGGGTAAATGATTCAAAAACACGTACAGCCAAATATCACCAGAAAACCCACGGGTCCGCTGATATTTTATCACACTGAACATTAATACAAGCACTCACCCGATCCACTCCAGGCTAGGGAGGGTCAGTATGAGGTGGCGGAGAGCGGGTACAAATCGGTCTGTCAGAGAGTTTAATCTCAGGCTCAGCCCCGTCAGTGATGGTTTGGCACTGAGAGCGGAGACAAGATCCTCGGCACCAGAATCTGTGAGACTGACATTGTCCAGCCTGGAGATGACAGAGAGTGAGGGTGAAGGACACAGAGAGACAGGAAATGGTACAAATCCCCAGTGTTTATCAGTAACACAATTACTGATCAAATTAATGTTCAGTGTCAGACACCCAGTGACTGTAAACACAATCTCCCACAGTCTGGTACTTACCGCAGTTTCTGTATTTTACACTCCAGGTTCCTCAGAGCAGCAGACACCAGTCTGACTCCGGAATCTGCCAGTTTATTATCACTCAGGTCCAGTTCCATCAGCGATCGATTTGTACTGAGAGCGGAGACGAGATCCGCGGCACCAGATTCTGTGAGACTGACATTGTCCAGCCTGGAGATGAGAGAGAGTGAGAGTGAAGGACACAGAGAGACAGGAGACGGTACAAATCCCCAGTGTTTATCAGTAACACAATTACTGATCACATTAATGTTCAGTGTCAGACACCCAGTGACTGTAAACACAATCTCCCACAGTCTGGTACTTACACCAGTGTCTGTATTTTACACTCCGGTTTTCTCAGAGCCGCAGACACCAGTTTCACTCCTGAATCTCCCAGTTTATTACTACCCAGGTCCAGCTCTGTTAGTGATGATATTTTACTTAGAGGGGAAGCGAGATCCACGACAGCAGAATCTGTGAGACCGACATCCCCCAGCCTGGAGATGAGAGAGAGAGAGAGAGGGTGAAGGACGCAGAGAGACAGGAGACAGTACATGTTCCCAGAGTTTATCAGTAACACAATTACGGATCACATTAATGTTCAGTGTCAGACACCCAGTGACTGTAAACACAATCTCCCACAGTCTGGTACTTACCACAGTTTCTGTATTTTACTCTCTGGGTTCCTCAGAGCCGCAGACACCAGTTTCATACCTGAATCTCCCAGTTTATTCTCCCCAAGTCTAAACACAAACAGACAAATTGATGAACAAAGTGTTTCCAACCGTGGGTCTGGGGGAATTTCTCTCACTCGGATATTTCAGGAAACATTAAACCCTTCAGTAAATCACTGATTGGAGTTTCCATCACTGTCAATGTCCTTCACTGACCAGCTCCAGTGTATTCAGCGAATGTCGGTAATTTAGTCTGTCGGTGTGAACCTATAAACTCCATATATTCTGTCTCATTCCCAGATGATCAGAAGAGTGTTCCTGTGGGAGAAAGTCTCACAGTGAGAATGAATTGTGAGTGGGGAATGTCGATAAGACATTGTAGAAGAGATCACCTGAGGAAAACGGATAGGAAGACTGAACCTGCAGGAGGAAGCGGGATGGGTAAGAGAGAACCCACAGGAGGAAGAGGATGGGGAAGAGAGATCCCACAGGAAATAGGTAGTAAGGAAGAGAGATCCGAAGGAGGATCGGATGCTGAGGTAGATCGCTTGTGAGCGTAATGTCTGAATTAGGACATAACCATTATAGAGGACATAACCATTTGGGGGCGGGGTAGTGCCCACATTGACACAGGTGGACTGCTGGTGATAGTCACACATGGGGAAGGGCAGAGGGAGGACAATCTCACAGAGGGAATTCTCTCACTCTCACTGGGACAGTCCACTAACTTTCTCTTGTCCCTCACCAGGAAGGCATTGTAAAGCTGGGACAGTCCGGTGCTGGTCTCCCGTCCCTCACCAGGAAGGGGTTGTAAAGTTTGGACAGTCTGCTGATGGCCTTTTGTCCATCGGAAGGGAGTGTGAATCTCTGACCCACCTATTGCAGTCAGTGTTGGTTTGGGCATCAGTGACTGAGAAGGAACATTGTCAATGGACGTGTCACAGGCAGTGAGAAACACGGCCATTCCTGTGATTTACCACCATTAAACCAATGGCCGTTGTTCACTGATCTGATGAAGTCTCCAACATCCCTTCACAAGGAACCACAGAACCCTCCCGTCCTTGGGAAATTACTGACCAAACCCCTGGGCATTTGTCAAAATTCTTCACAATCTGATTTACTACAGTTTTACCCAAATACAGTTACATTGAAACAACGCAATGGAACAGTTTCACACTTCAGAATGGGAGATAAATCAGGTACCTCAAGTCCTGGCACTTGTGCAGCCCGGGTCCCAGCCGCTGGATTCCTTCACTCTGAATGCAGCATTTCTCCAGGTCGAGCTGTTTTATTGTATCACAGAGTCCGATGGCATGAGATAGGACCGCACAGTCAATCGGGGTCAGTGTCATTCCACTGAATGAAAGTATTTCCAAAGATTCCAGTGCAGCCTGAACCAGTCCACGATTCTGAGACTCAAACAGGTAGTGCAATGTGTTCAGGAGGCTCCTTTTACCAGCTTCACTCTCCGTGTTTCCACTCTGGCGTTTAACCTCCTCCTTCACCCAGTCAATCACCCGGCAGGTTGTTTCATGAGGAAATGGACCCAGAAACTCCTCCAGACCCCGAGCTGTCATTGGGTTGGAGAGTCCAGCAACAAAACGGAGAAATACCTCAAATCGCCCATCTGTCGTGTTCTGGGTTTCAGTGAGGAATTTCAGGATATCCCCGGGATGTGGATTCAGGAATTGTGCGACTGCAGCTACAAACTCTTGGATGGTGAGGTGTGGGAATGTGTACACCACACTCCGGGCAGAATCCTCTCTCTCCAAAAGCTCCATCAGGAACCCGGACAGGAACTGGGAAGGCTGCAGATTGTACTTGATCAAATCTCCAGCTGTAAACACAATCTTCTTCTCGGACACTCCTCTGAAGGCCATCTGACCAACCCTGAGAAACACATCACGGGGGTTCTCAATCTCACGGCCGTGGTTTTTCAGGATGTTGTAAATATAGTAGGAGTACAGTTGGGTGATGGTCTTGGGAACTCGCTGCGGGTCCCTGACTCTTTGTGTGAAGAAGGGGCCCAGTGCCAGAGCGAGGATCCAGCAGTAGGAGGGGTTGTAGCTCATGGTGTACAGGATCTCGTTCTCCTTCACGTGTT
Source organism: Hemitrygon akajei (assembly GCF_048418815.1). Taxonomy (NCBI): domain Eukaryota; kingdom Metazoa; phylum Chordata; class Chondrichthyes; order Myliobatiformes; family Dasyatidae; genus Hemitrygon; species Hemitrygon akajei. Next base: position 1,927,382 of record NW_027331943.1, on the reverse strand, counting down.
TGAAAACAGCTTCTGCCACCGTCTGTTCTTTAAAATGTCTGAGGAAATATTCCTTCCTTTCCTCACCAACAAATCCCAGGATTTCAGCCCAGATATCGATCTCTGCCTTTTCCAATAAATGTAACGCAGTAGGGCGGGTGGTCAACAGCACTGAACACCCTGGGAGCAGTTTGCCCTGGATTAAACTGTACACAATGTCAGACACTTCACACCACCACTCGGGATCTGGGCACTGGTGCTTGGGTTCTGTATCTCTCCGACTGTCGGCAAAATCGATTGTGTGCTTGAATTCATCCAAACCATCGAATATAAACAGCAATCCCTCTGGGTTCTTCCAGACCTCTCTCAGAATATTCCCAAAGTAAGGATATTGATCCAGAATCAGTTCCCTCATGTTTATCCTGCAGTTAATGGAGTTTAAATCCCGGAATTTGAAACTGAAGACAAACTGGAACTGTTGGTATATTTTCCCTGTGGCCCAGTCATAAACAATCTTTTGTACCATTGTTGTTTTCCCGATCCCCGGGACTCCGGCCACTGTTGCCGACCTCCCAGATTTGGAGTTACTCCGGGAAAAGCTGCTTTGGAACAACTGATCAGTCCGGATTTTTTCCAGCTCTCTGCGGAGATGTTTTTCTGTCCAAATGCCATGGTCTCTGCCTCTTGCCAGCAGCTCATGTTCCACCAGTCTCCGGTCTCGAACAGTAGAAATGACCGTGAGCTCAGCGTATCGATCAACCAGCTGGAAAACCTTCACCTTCTCCCTCATCAGGATCGTGTTCACTCTCAGTCTTTCAGTTTGTGCCCGCAGAGTCTCCTTGTGTTTCTGTTGAACGTCTTCCATGGGAACAGGAACATAGTCAAAATGTTAAATGGCTCAACTCAGAACTCAGTATTTAAGTACACAAGAGTTAGCTCAAAGCTATTGCCTTGATTGAATTCATCAATGGATGTTCGTACATTGAAGTAAATGTGATTAACAGTCCCCTGACTGGACAGAGAGGCCTGGACTTGATAAACACCAGATCTTCACATTTCCACATTAACTGTGCTGTGAAGGTGAGTATTTCCCTGGTAGTTTATTAACCCCCGACTGTCCTGTACTGGATAAACTCCCACCACTATCAGAGCTATCATTGTTCCAGTGGAAGAACTTTGAAAGCCGGATGTTTGATGTGGCGTATGGAGATGGAAAAAAGGATCGTGGGTATTCTGTCAAAGGAACAGGTCGGGGAATCACAGATTACCCCTCCCACCCACCATCACTGATTCAAAATACAAAGAAGTAGTTTTATTGAGTAGCACGTGCACTGTGGGTGGGGGTTGTTGGGGGAGAAAATGTCAATGTCTTGTTCAGGAGATTGAGACAGTCAGCATTTTGACACAAAACGCAAACAGTCCTCCCCCCCCCCCCCACCCCATCATCACAGATACTGCTCAGCTCACTGAGTTCCTCCGGAAAATGGTTTGAGACGGCAGATCTGCAGTCTCGTGTCTCTGAAAGAGTATGTGTTGTAAATACTCAACAGATTCAAGATTGAAGATGCACAAGTGTAAAAGATAAGGAAATAATTGTTATTCCGGATGTAATGTAGCACAAAATAACTCAGATAAAGAACGCAATGGAAAACACAATAAATATAAATACATACGATACAGGAGTCACTCTGACCTCAGGTGGTTGTGACAGAAAATTTTCAAATCGTGCTGGTGGTGGGTGGGCGTTGTTAGTTGTGTAGGGGTGGCTTAATCATTGGAGGTGTTGATCAGTCTTACTGCTTGAGGAAAGTAACTGATTTTGAGTCTGGCGGTCCTGCTGTGGATGCTACGTAGCTTCCTCCCTCATGGGAGAGGGGCAAACAGCCCATAGGCAGGATAGGTGGGATCCTTCCTGATGCTGCTGACCCTTTTCCAGAGCCTTTCTGTATATACGTCCCCGATGGAAGGTAGGCTGGGGATGCCGGTGATGCGTTGGGCAGTTTTGACTCCCCATTGTAGAGCCTCCCAGTCCGCCACAGTTATGCAGCATGTTGGCCTGCCCTCTGCAGCACAGGACGGGAGTGTAGATGTGAGTACAGGTCAGACAACGTCTATGAAAAGGGGAGAAAGGGGAGATGCTACTGGTCCGTGACTTTAAATACAAGTTTGAAAACCATGCCGATTACAGGTCGGGTGCTGAAGAAGAGAGCAGAGACTGAGGAATTTCTATAGCAGGTGGTTCAGGATTTCAGCAGTCACAGGACCTGCATAATACAGTACAGGTATGGGACCTTCAGCCCACAAAGTTGCTGCTAGCACGATGTCCCCATAAACTCCTCCCACCTGCCTCCAAAGATATGGATATGGATATCAGGATCCCTGTAGACATTAATGACGTCAGGGTCGTGACCTTTACTCTATACTTCTCCATACATTTGATCTCCTGAATTGCAAGAACACGCACTTCTCTGGATTAAACTCCACCTGATATTTCCCCATCCGCATCTGCAACTGATCTGTATCCCAATGCATTCTTTGGCACGCCTCTTCACTCTCCACAACTGACTGTCTCATTTCAGCATCATGAAACTCATCTCTCCCTTTCAGATTAAATTTACAACATCTCCCATCAAGATCTACAGGCATTGCCGTCGTTGGCTTTAATCCTCTTTGCAACACGCCGGACCCAAATTCTGCTCAGCTGATATTTAATCATGCCCGTTGGGGATTTGCCTAACAAGAGCTGCTCCCAGTCTAACCCTTTGCCACTGAATCTGCCTTCCGCCAAGTTATCTTTCCCACACCCAATGCTGCACACCCCACTCTTGGCAGTGTGGAGAATCTGAGTGACCTTGGGGTCCGAGTCCAGCGGACACTCAAAGCTGCTATGCAGGTTGACTCTGTGGTTCAAAACCCTGGGATTGAGTTTAGGAGCCGAGAGGTAATGTTGCAGCTATAATGGACCCTGGTCAGACCCCACTTGGAGTATTGTCTTCTGTTCTGGTCACCTCACTACAGAAAGGATGTGGAAACTATAGAAAGGGCGCAGAGGAGATTTACAAGTATTGCCTGGATTGCGGAACATGCCCTATGAGAATAGGTTGAGTGAACTCGGTCATTTCTCCTGGGAACAACGGAGGATGGGAGGTGACCTGATAGAGGTATATAAAATGATGAGAGGCATTGATTGTGTGGATAGTCAGAGACTTTCTTCTTGGGCTGAAATGGCTAACACAGGAGGGTACAGTTTTAAGGTGTTTGCAAGCAGGTACAGAGGGATTGTTAGGGGTAAGATTTTTTATGCAGAGAGTGGTGAGGGCGTGGAATAATCTGCCGGCGATTGTGGTGGAGGCAGAAACAATAGGGACTTTTAATTTCTAAAATAATTACATGTGCGGCACAGCATAAGCTGCAGACTTCTCCTTATTCATAACCATCTGAGAAGTGTTCACTGCTCCCAAAGGTTCCAGCACTGAAACCTCAGCAACTTGTCGGCTTACATTCAAATACCAGCTGCAGTCTGGCCTCACTTCCAGTTCACACATCCCACACATTATTCCCAGAACTCATCCCACCATCAGAGATTCCTAAAATATTCTTGCAGGTAGGAAACACGGGACAGAGAATGAAAGGTCATCAGCAACACAGGGAAAGTTAAAATTACCCACTACAACAAACTTGCTATTTTTGCATCTTTCCAGAATTTGCCTACATATTAGTTCCTCAATCTCATGATGACTACTGGGAGGGTTTTAGTAAAAACCCATCAGTGACTGTATCGATCTTATTGTTGTGCTCTCCCCATATTGCCTCAGTACTTGCACTCCCCAGTATGTCCTCTCTGAGCGCAGCTGTGAAATTCCCCAGGGCAGCAAATAAACCTCCTCAAATGTATTACCTCCCCTCTCTATCTGAAATATTGTAACTCTGGAATATTGATCTGCCAATTTTGTCTCTCTCAATCAAGTCTTCATAAAGGCAACAACATCACACTTCCAATGTGCTGATCCACTCTCAAGGTCCAACTACATGACCCACAACACTCTATTCAATGAACTACCCACTTCAGTCCCAACCATCACATCATGTTCACTCACCTGGACCACCACCCATGCAATAAGGATTATTAGCCTAACCTGTATCTTCCGTTGACCCGACGAGGCAGGAGATAATGTAGCTGGACAAGTGTCAGTGGGAGAGTATTCTGGACACAGAGACAATCTGTCTCAGTTATGGAAAGCGATATCGATGCCCCGAGTATAGAGACTCTGAATTAGGGGAAGGCAAGCTACACTACTGCTGAATACAATCTTTTGAAAGGACGTGTAAAAGTATGTTAGGACTCTGCAAAGTGTGTCCAGATTTCACAGAATTTGAAGGGCCTGTCAGGAGTGTGCGGGATCTCAGCATGTCAGGATACTAGCAGGGATTTGTGGGGTTTCACAGTGAGTCAAGGACCCTGTCAGGGTTGTGTGGGTTCTCACAGTGTGTCAGGGCCCTTCCAGGGATGTGTGGGGTCTCACAGTGTATCAGGAACCTGTCAGGGGTGTGTGGGGTCTCACAGTGTGTCAGGATCCTGTTAGGGGTGTGTGGGGTCTCACAGTGTGTCGGGATCCTGTCAGGGGTGTGTGGGGTCTCACAGTGTGTCAGGACCCTGCCAGGGCCGTGTGGGGTTTCACAGTGTGTCAGGACTCTCCTAGGGTTGTGTGGTGTCCTACAGTGTGTCAGGGCCCTGCCAGGGATGTGTGGGGTCTCACAGTGTGTCAGGAACCTGTCAGGGGTGTGTGGTGACTCACAGTGTGTCACGACCTGTCAGAGATGTGTGGGGTCTTGCAGTGTGTCAGGACCCTGCCAGGGCCGTGTGGGGTCTCACAGTGTGTCAGGACCCTCCTAGGGACATGTCAGGTTTCACAGTGTGTCAGGACACTCCTAGGGATGTGTGGTGTCTCACAGTGTGTCGAAGGCTCTGTCAGGGATGTGTGGGGTCTCACATTGTGTCAAGGATCTTGCCAGCGATGTTTGGTGTCGCACAGTGTATCAAGACTCTATCATTGATGTATGGGGTCTTGCAGTGTGTCAGGACCCTGTCGGGGGTGTGTGGCGTCTCACAGTGTGTCAGGACCCTGTCACGGGTGTGTGCGGTCACACGATATGTCAGGAACCTGTCAGAGGTGTGTGTGGTCTCACAGTGTGTCAGGACCCTGTCAGGGATGTGTGGGGCCTCACAGTTTGTCAGGACCCTCCTAGGGCCGTGTGGGGTTTCACAGTGTGTCAGGACTCTCCTAGGGATGTGTGGTGTCTCACAGTGTGTCACAACCTGTCAGAGATGTGTGGGGTCTCACAGTGTGTCACAACCTGTCAGAGATGTGTGGGGTCTTGCAGTGTGTCTGGACCCAGCCAGGGGTGTGTGCGGTCGCACGATATGTCAGGAACCTGTCAGAGGTGTGTGGAGTCTAACAGTGTGTCAGGGACCTGTCAGGCATGTGTGGGGTTTCACAGTGTGTCAGGATCCTGTTAGGGGTGTGTGGGGTCTCACAGTGTGTCAGAACCCTGTCAGGGGTGTGTGGGGTTTCACAGTGTGTCAGGACTCTCCTAGGGTTGTGTGGTGTCTCACAGTGTGTCACAACCTGTCAGAGATGTGTGGGGTCTCACAGTGTGTCACAACCTGTCAGAGATGTGTGGGGTCTTGCAGTGTGTCTGGACCCAGCCAGGGGTGTGTGCGGTCGCACGATATGTCAGGAACCTGTCAGAGGTGTGTGGAGTCTAACAGTGTGTCAGGGACCTGTCAGGCATGTGTGGGGTTTCACAGTGTGTCAGGATCCTGTTAGGGGTGTGTGGGGTCTCACAGTGTGTCAGAACCCTGTCAGGGGTGTGTGGGGTTTCACAGTGTGTCAGGACTCTCCTAGGGTTGTGTGGTGTCTCACAGTGTGTCACAACCTGTCAGAGATGTGTGGGGTCTTGCAGTGTGTCATGGACCCTGCCAGCGATGTTTGGTGTCTCACAGTGTGTCAGGACCCTGTCAGGAGTGTGTCAGTTCTCACAGTGTGTCAGGACCCTGTCAGGAGTGTGTCAGTTCTCACGGTATGTCAGGACCCTGTCAGGGGTGTGTGGGGTCTCACAGTGTGTCAGGACCCTGTCAGGGGTGTGTGGAGTCTCTGTTCAATGTATTCGGGTGGGATGGGGAGCGTAGGAAGATATTGGTTGATTAAATCGTTACTTCAGACAATGTGACAGTGTTAGAAATGATATTCTTAAATAATCAGGGAGTCAATCGGTTTTGTATTAGAAATGGGTGTGGGAATTTCACTGCTGTGTCTGTTCCTTCGGCTAACAACATGAAGAACAGTGAAGAACAAGTTTGCAGGCTAATTGCCGCAATCCCACAACCCTCGGTTTCTCTGTCCTAATTCCCATCTCTCACCTTTCCACAGTGTCCATCACACATCACATCAATTTCAGCTTCTGTGGACTGAGCTGAGGATTTTGTCCTCCAATCTCAACCTCACTAACACTGTGTCCTGATGGAATTCCCAGGATTATTGAGTTAGAAATTAAACTGGATAACGTTAGCAGTCTTTGCACTAAGGGTGAGTTGGATTCATATGCTGCTTTGGGGTTGAACAGAGCAGTTGGGTGTTACGTGATTTTCTCATTAAATGGATGCTCTCATTGTTATTCCGTGATGAGGGCTGTTGCTGTGTAGCTGCAGGGGAAGGATTCCACTTTTCGGAGTGAAGAATTTCTGAGAATTTCACACCTCCAGATCGTCCTCTTCTCCACTCTGGCTCGAAGGAGGGACCTGTCGTTGTCGGTGTCAGAGAGGAGTGGTCCCTTTCAGAAAACTCCCCAACTCTCTGAGTTGTTCCTCATAATGTCCTGAGAAAGATATCCCTCGAGCAAATATTTTCCATGTGCCGCACTGTGCGTTGAGTCATGGTGCCACCACTTACCTGGTCAAATCCAGATGGTTCACCAACGACATGGCCCTACACAATATCCACACAGCGGTTTCTTCACTTACCTTTCAGTTCCCTGGGAATCTCCGGTACGGGTCGATGGACCGGAACACAGCCTGGTTGGAATAAAACAATTTGAGGAATTGAAATGTATAAAATTATAAAGTCAATTGTGATTGAATCCAAAATTAAATTCATCTGTGATGCTATCTCACCATGTTCCTGTATTTCGTTCAGTATTTTGTCCAACTTTGGGACACCAATCCGCATTTTCACAAAGGTTTCCCACATCACCCTCCGGGCGCGGGAGCCTTTCTCCATCACCAGGCTCAGGAGGAGTTTAGAACTGTCCGCCCGCTCTCCCTTATCAGCGAGATCAGAGATTTTCTGTGAAGAGTGACAGTGAACATATTGGGGACTGACAGATTCATACAGAGAATGAGAAGTATATGATGTGCTCTGTAACGGGATCACACTGAGCAGTCACCCGGACGGGTGCTGATCCTGTCTGGACATGGACTGTACATTCTGAGTGCAGAGCACACGGAGGGACATTCACCGTGAACCTGGTCCACCAGTCAATGAGATCCTGGCTGGTCTGTGACCGCTTCATTGACGTGGCTCCAAATCCATAAATAATTCCTCACCGGATTTAACAGCGTAAAACAGAAATCAGAAAATAACCATCGCAGATGAAGAAAGAAGTCAGGAGGGTTTTTATAACAGAGTGAGCAGTCACAGAGAAGTTGCGGAAAAGATGATGTGATTCATCTCCTCAGTCCGCCAGTGTCCAACATGACAGCGGATTACCGGCTGACACCTGATGCCTTTCCTTTGCCTTTTCCAGTGGAGGTTTATTCAGTGATTACACATTACAACATGGCAGTATACCCCGATCCACACTGTTTACAGTTACAGATTGTAACACAATCATCTCCACCCAGAACAGAACACACTGGAGCTCCTGTGGCACCCACAACTGATGCCCCGGTTCCCAATGACATCCTGCCGTCACGCCGCACGGTCTTTTCAAAATGAAAATTCCTACCATATTTCCATTTAAACTCCTTCATTGCAACCTCATACAATTGTTCCCTGCTCCCCTTGCTCTGAGCATTGAGCCGCCACTGGAGTATTTACACCTCTTTCAATCATTCCTTCTGATTCACAGCTTTAAGAATTATATATATTTATTTCTGATTTCCTTTTATGCTTTATTATCCGATGAGTCAGAGTTCCGACACCCATCAGTCCTGTGATGTGTGAAAATTCAAACCCATTTTTCCTCCCACTCACCCGATGTTCCTCTCCGCTGAACTGATTCTCGGCCGTTAACGCCAGGCTCACTCCGTGCACCCCTCCTTCCACCGCCTGTTCCAGCCTGTCCCGGTAGAAATCCGTCAACTACAGCAGCTGGAAATCGTCCCAGCTTGCCAGGAGCTCGGTGATCACTGTGAAGCACAATGGGGAAAAATAAATAAATTATTGACTCCATATTGGGCAGCAACTTTCCCTCTGGAACATAAAGATCACTAAATAAAGTCCAATATATATATGGGGGGGGGGGAACGGGCTTGGGCAGGGGCATGGGTGGTCCCGGTCGGGGCAGAGTGTGGTTTGGAAGGGGGTATAGCTCCATCTGTTGAAGGCTGCTCTTTCGCGTCTCTGTGAATATACCTCTCTGTTTTGAAAGGACTGTGCTTATTGCTGAGAATATAGTAACCCATCACCATCACTCTCCTGATACTGCCCATCACCACCGCTTTGCTCTGGGTTACTGTCTGCCTACCTGGTCAACCCCTTCCTCAGCAAATCTCTGGGATATCTCACAAATGCTGGAGGAACTTAGCAGGTCAGGCAGCATCAATGGATGTTATAAGGTGGGCGTTGGGAACAGACCCAAATGCATGACACAGACACTGAAGTACTAGGGAGAGGGCTAGGTGTATCAAGAAAGCAAGGGAAGAAACACCGCTGGACAAGACATGCCAAGGCAACAGGACTGGACGTGGGGGTAGGACGCGGGACTCCTGGGCTGGATACGCGACTCCTGGGCTGGATGAGGACATGAGGCTCAGACGTGGACGAGGACATGAGGGTCAGACTTGGGAGACATGAACGCGGAATACAGAGCCCTGGTCGAGGGAGAGCAGGAATGCAGAACACAGAATCGGAGCCCCTCCTTGGGAAGAGGACGTAGGGCCGGGACTCATACGCTGCACACGATGAGACAGTTCCCAACGCTAGGTAGCGACAAATGTCCGGACCTATCTAGTGAAGGCTTGGACAAACAGAGACAGTTACAAACAACGAAAGACGGTTCCTTATCTAGACACAGCAAGGCTCCTGTCTTGTTTCGCCGGTAGAACTTGAGAGCGAGAAAAGGTGAAAGGTTGCAGGCGAGGCTCCAGACTCAGGGTAACGTCAAAGACGGCCTGACTTACCCCACAGAGACAAGGACAGGATACTGACGAGACGAACCAGCAACCACTCTCGAACTCAGGGCCACTTATATTCCCAGACACAACACGGACAGCCAGAAGACCCGGAGTCCGGGATCCACGGACTGGACCATGAACCGGATTGCGGACTTCACGGACCAGACCATGACAATGGATGAGAATAAACAATCAACGTTTCGGACCAAGGCCCTTCATCGGACTGGAAATGTGGGGACAGAAATTTTAGATATTGCCACATTACTTTCTCTTCCGTGTGATGCTGATCCAAAATGTCAAATGTTTATTCCTCTCCATGGATGCTGCCTGACCTGCTGAGTTCTGCCAATATTTTATGTGTCTTTGTGTTGCCCAAAACTTCCAGCATCTGCAAGATGTCTTGTCTTCTGGAGTAACTCGCTATTTTAATGTGCATCACAATCTGCTAGAGGGGCAGGAGCAGACGGAAAATGTACTCCTTCCACGTGTGACTGTGTTTCTCCCAGAGATGTTAACTCTTTCTCTCATCTCTCTGCTCATTTTTCACAAATGTTTTGTGAATTGTCGATATTGAATTAAACCCAGACGCAGAACCCTCAGAGTATGAGTATTTATAAATTAAAATAATTCGGCAACATACCCGTGTCCTTTCCCGATGTTGACGTCACTGGAACTCCTCCACTGCTCGCAATTTGATCCATTTTGGGGACAGGTGTGATCAGTTTTTGCTGCTCTGTAACAAACAAAAGTAACAGGAGGGTCAACCGTTAAATGAGGTTTAAAGCAGAACACTGTTTTGTTTTTAAACTGAGGCAAAAACTTCCAAACATCTTGGGGCTGCTTCACTGAAGGTTTGACACGTCCTGATCCACCTGCGCCCATCCACCCACAGTCACGCAATACCCATTACATGAATTGTACACCATGTCGGGATTCTCCAGTCTATCTACTAGTTATACTGCAGTCAATTCCGTTTTAGGAACCAATCACGTGTCGTCGACCAGGATTGATTTGTCAACCGTAAGGCAAGGTAGATAGATAGATAGATAGATAGATAGATAGATAGATAGATAGATAGATAGATAGATAGATAGATAGATAGATAGATAGATAGATAGATAGACAGATAGATACTTTATTCATCCCCATGGGGAAATTCAACTTTTTTTCCAATGTCCCATACACTTGTTGTAGCAAAACTAATTACATACAATACTTAACTCAGTAAAAATATGATATGCATCTAAATCACTATCTCAAAAAGCATTAATAATAGCTTTTAAAAAGTTCTTAAGTCCTGGCGGTAGAATTGTAAAGCCTAATGGCATTGGGGAGTATTGACCTCTTCATCCTGTCTGAGGAGCATTGCATCGATAGTAACCTGTCGCTGAAACTGCTTCTCTGTCTCTGGATGGTGCTATGTAGAGGATGTTCAGAGTTATCCATAATTGACCGTAGCCTACTCAGCGCCCTTCGCTCAGCTACCGATGTTAAACTCTCCAGTACTTTCCCCACGACAGAGCCCGCCTTCCTTACCAGCTTATTAAGACGTGAGGCGTCCCTCTTCTTAATGCTTCCTCCCCAACACGCCACCACAAAGAAGAGGGCGCTCTCCACAACTGACCTATAGAACATCTTCAGCATCTCACTACAGACATTGAATGACGCCAACCTTCTTAGGAAGTACAGTCGACTCTGTGCCTTCCTGCACAAGGCATCTGTGTTGGCAGTCCAGTCTAGCTTCTCGTCTAACTGTACTCCCAGATACTTGTAGGTCTTAACCTGCTCCACACGTTCTCCATTAATGATCACTGGCTCCATATGAGGCCTAGATCTCCTAAAGTCCACCACCATCTCCTTGGTCTTGGTGATATTGAGACGCAGGTAGTTTGAGTTGCACCATATCACAAAGTCCTGTATCAGTTTCCTATACTCCTCCTCCTGTCCATTCCTGACACACCCCACTATGGCCGTGTCATCAGCGAACTTCTGCACATGGCAGGACTCCGAGTTATATTGGAAGTCTGATGTGTACAGGGTGAACAGGACCGGAGAGAGTACGGTTCCCTGCGGCGCCCGTGTGCTGCTGACCACCGTGTCAGACCTACAGTCTCCCAACCGCACATACTGAGGTCTATCTGTCAAGTAGTCCACTATCCAATCCACCATGTGAGAGTCTACTCCCAGCTCCGTTAGTTTGTGCCTTAAGATCTTGGGCTGGATGGTGTTAAAGGCACTAGAGAAGTCAAGGAATGTAATCCTCACAGCACAACTGACCCCCTCTAGGTGAGAGAGTGATTTGTGCAGCAAATACGTGATAGCATCCTCCACTCCCACCTTCTCCTTATACGCAAACTGAAGAGGAGCCTGGGCGTGCCTGGTTTGTGGCCTCAGATTCTGTATTATCAGGTGTTCTATTGCGGAGCAGCAGTGAACCATCTGATTGGCCTATCACAGTTCTCTTTGGGAACTAGACTTGATATGCATTTCTTTCTTTTTACAATATTTTTATTCAGAAGAAAAAAAAAGATTTACAGAGTGCAACACATCGATACATCTCAACATAACCTGTGTACATTCATATATTGTAATAAAATAAAATTGATCAAAATGTTATAGGATAACATTTAAATGTATACCTCTCTGCAATCAAAGATTTAAAGATAGGTCATACATCATAAAAGAATTTTTTTTATATATAAAAAAGTCAACTGCCTACCAACTACCAAAGAAAAAAGCTGATGGATGACAAAGGATAATTAGAAAAGAAAAAACATATTCACTTAAGAATAGAAGATAAAGATATACATAAAAGTCTGTGCACTGTTAAGCTTTATAAGTTGGAAAAATAATTTAGGAAAGGTCTCCAAATATCATAAAAAATTGTTTCCAATTTAAGACTGAGCAGCGGATCTTTACTAAATTTAAATACGACATAATATCACGTAGCCATTGAAGATATGTAGGAGGAGTAGACTTCTTCCATTTAAGCAAGATTGCTCTTCTTGCTAAAAGAGAGGGAAAAACTAAAACCTGTAGGTTAGGAGTATTTAAAGTTATATCTTCATTTGCAATAATACCAAACAAGGCTGTAAGGGGATTTGGGTCAAATTGGACCCTAAAAAGTTGAGAGAGGTTATGAAATACTTCCCGCCAAAACTTTTCAATTGTAGGGCAAAACCAAAACATATGAATTAAAGAGGCATCGGCAGAGTTGCATTTATTACAAAGTGGAGAAACATTCGGGTCAAAACTGGAGAGCTTCTATTTAGAAATGTAAGCTCTATGGAACACTTTAAATTGTAGAAGAGAATGACGAGCACAGACAGATGACTTATTAACCTGTTTAAGAATTTTATTCCATCTATCATCAGAAATCTGACAATTTAGGTCATCCTCCCAAGTTTTTTTTTATTTTATCTAAAAAGTCTTGTCTAGAATCAATCAACAAGTTATAGATACTGGTAATAGAACCATTACCAAAAGGTTTTAAATTTAAAAGATCGTCCAGTAAATTTTTATCAGGACCTGTAGGAAAAGTAGCTAATGGGAAACGTAGAAAATCTCTAATTTGAAGGTACCTATAAAAATGTGTTTTTGGGAGTGCAAATTCATTTGACAATTGGTCAAAAGAAGCAAGAGATCCTGAGATAAGCAGGTCCCAAAAACACTTAATACCTAATTCATCCCAATCTTTAAAGACTTTATCAGTCATGGAAGGGATAAAAAATAACTAAAGAGAATGGGAGATGATAATGAAAAATTCCCTAAACCAAAAAATTTTCTAAATTGAGACCAGATCCTTAAAGTATGCTTAACAATTATGTCATCTGTTGTTTTATTTGCTGAAAAAGAAGAGTATGATCCAAGAAGAGAGACAATAGAGGAATTTTTTACAGAATTAACTTCTAAAGAGACCCATTGTGGGCAATCTTTACGATAAATATAATAGGACCAGAAAGTAATATTCCTTATATTGGCAGCCCAATACTAAAACCTAAAATTGGGTAGGGCTAGTCCACCCATCTCTTTATTTCTTTGTAGGTAAACTTTTCTTAAACGAGCTTGTTTATTATTCCAAATATAAAAGGTTAAAATTGAATCTAAAGAATCAAAGTATGTCTTAGGAATAAAAATAGGTAAGGCCTGAAAAAGATATAAAAAATTAGGAAGAATCTTCGTTTTAATCGAATTAATTCGGCCAATTAGGGATAAAGAAAGAGGGAACCATTTAGAAAGAGTCTTTTTCACATAATTCAATAAGGGGGTTTAAGTTTTCTTTGAATAAATTCTTGAAGTTTTTAGTAATTGTTACACCTAAATATGTAAATTGACTTGTAACAACTTTAAACGGAAATTTGGTATTTGATGACATTAGGTCATTTAAAGGAAACAGCTCGCTTTTATGTAGGTTCAGCTTATATCCTGAAAAAGAACTAAACTGGGAGATTAAAGGAAGAACCAAAGGTAAAGAAGTTTCAGCGTTAGAGATAAAAAGTAAAATATCATCAGCATATAATGAAATTTTATGAGACGTACCTTCCCTTAGTATACCAGAAATGTCCTTAGCTTCTCGAAATGCTATTGCTAAGGGTTCTATAGTTAAAGCAAAAAGTAAAGGACTAAGAGGACACCCTTGTCCAGTTCCCCGCTGTAATTTAAAGGGCTTAGAAATTTGGGAGTTAGTAATAATCTGAGCGGTAGGAGACAAGTAGATTAATTTAACCCAACGAATAAAATTAGGCCCAAAATTAAACTTTTCTAAGGTCTTAAAAAGATAATTCCACTCAATCCGATCAAAGGCTTTTTCTGCATCTAAGGATAATATACACTCTGATATTTTTTTGGATGGTGAATATATCACATTCAATAACCGACGTATATTAAAATGTGAGTAACGATTTTTAATAAATCCTGTCTGGTCATGTGATAAAATAGATGGTAGAATATTTTCAAGTCTTCGAGCTAAGATTTTGGCTAAAATTTTTGCATCAACATTTAATAAAGAAATCGGTCTGTATGAAGAACATTCAGCTGGATTTTTATTTTTTTTAAGAATAAGAGAAATAAAAGCTTCATAAAAAGATTGAGGGAGTTTACCTGATTTAAAGGACTCTGATATAACAGAGGATAAATAAGGTGTAAGTACCGTAGTGAAAGTTTTATAGAACTCCCCAGGAAAGCCATCAGGTCGGGGGGTCTTACCAGAATGTAAAGCACGTATAGCCTCAGCCACTTCTTCATTGGAAATAGGCTGATCTAACTGTGTTAGACTATCAGCAGAGAATGTAGGAATGTTAATATTACTGAAAAGGCGTTCATATAGGTATGATCTGAAGAAGAGTCAGACTGATACAACTTAAGGTAAAAATCTTTAAATACGTTGTTAATTTCAGAATGGTCGGATGTCTTAGTTCCATTATCTTTAAAAATTTCTATGATTTGACGATTAACTGTAAAAGATTTTAAGCGATTGGCTAATAAACTACCAGTTCTATCCCCGTGAATGTAAAATTGAGTTTTATCTCTCAACAGCTGTCGTTCAATTGGGTAAGTCAGCAGAAGATTATACTTCGATTGGATTTCAATACGCTTATTATATATACTTGGATCTTGAGACTGGGCATACTTTCGATCAAGATCTTTTAATATCGCTGCTAGGTCAGACCTTTGTCAGCTTTTTTCTTTCTATAGGTAGAATAAGAGATAATTTCTCCACGAAAATATGCTTTAAAAGTATCCCAGACTATATTACCAGCAGTATCTCCTTTAAAATTTTCTTTAAAGAAAAAAGTAATATGGTTTTCCAAAAACTTTTGAAATTTTTTATCTGATAACAATGATAAGTTAAAACGCTAACTTCTATTTGGTACAGAGTAAGCAGGTAATCTTGAAGCCAGAAGCACAGGTGCATGATCAGACAAAGCAATCTCCTTATAATCACAGGATTTTACCAGTGGAAGCAAGTTTCTATCTATAAAAAAATAATCAATCCAAGAGTACATATGATGAACCTGAGATAAATATGAATATTCCTTTTCTTGGGGATGTAAAAAAACGCCACACGTCAAGAATACCACATTGAGATAAAAAAGATTTAAAAAGTAAGACTGATTTATTAGTGACAGGGATTTTACTTGAAGAGCGGTGTAATATAGGGTCAAGCCAAAAATTAAAATCTCCACCCATCACTAAGGAATACCGATTCAAATCAGGCAGAAAAGAGAAAAGACGTTGAAAGAACAAGGAGTCATCTGTATTTGGAGCGTATACATTCGCAAATACGATTAGTTTATTCCCAAGACTACCCGAAACAATAATAAAGCACCCATTTGTATCAGAAATTACATTATGTTGAATAAAGGATAAATTCTGATCAAACAGGATAGAGACCCCTCTCGATCTAGATTGAGAGGGTGAGTGAAAATGTATACCCTTCCATCCTTTGAAAGAATGTGAAGTATCATCTTGACGAATATAGGTTTCTTGGAGAAAGATTATATGAGTTTTAAGTTTCCGGATATAAGAGAAAATCTTATTTCGTTTAACAGGGTTATTTAGACCTTTCACATTAAAACTGAGTATATTAATAAAAGAATCCGTCAAGTAACCTTTATTAATGTATAAAAGGAAATCACAGACATGTAGATAGTGAATAAGTAAAACAGTAAAAACATCCAATCAGCTTTATAGAAAAACCCATTTCCCCCCTCCCTCCCCCCAAAGAGAGAAATCAGCCAAGAGAGGCTGAAGACTAATTCTAACGTTCCCAACCCAAAACTCCGGTGGCTCCAAAATATATATATATATATAGCTGCGCCGAATAAACGGTTGTAAATATATATAAACAAAAAATATCAAAGTAAATAAGTTTGTTAATTACGATTAAAAAAAAAACCATGGGAAAATATAAGAATTAGTCACGATAAAAAAGCAAAGACAGATAAAGAAAATCAAATATGGAAAATCAATAAGTAAAACAACATATACTCGGGGGTACAAAAAACAGTAAAGAAACAAATAGAAGATAATTAAAAAGGGAAGCAATTTAGATAGCTTCCTACATAACACTGAGAGAATATAACGTATTGTTTAAAATGAGCTGCGAAAAGCAGCTAAAGAGAAAATGGATGCTGTCTGCCTGCATATTTTGCATAGTTTGAAAGATAACAAGGCGCCAGCTACTTAGTCAAACAAATGATTAAGACTTTGTAAAACCAAGAAAACTTGTTATCAACAAAAGGCCAATTACTTGATTGAACACCTGAAATTAAAACATTTAACATAAAACAACTCAAAGTTGAATTTAAGGATGGAGACTTTGTAAAAATTTCTTAGCTTCTTCAGGCTTCGAAAACCAAGAGACCTTATTATCAGAAGTAGTAACCTTAAGTTTACACGGATCTCTGAGAGAAAGGCGACAGTCAAGCTTAAAAATATCAGACATAACCTCTTTAAAAGCCTATCTAGCTCTTAGAACTTCCGGTGGATAATCTTGAACGATCTGAAACTGTTGATCACGAAATTGTAATATACGTTTCTTCCTTGATTCAAGAAGGATCTGTTCTTTAATCTGATAGTCATAAAAGCGAATGATAATAGAGCGAGGCTTGGCAGGGTTCCAATTACGGGGAGTGACTCGGTGAACGCGCTTAAATTTTGGTAGTTCCGATAATATATTGGGGAATAAATCTTTCAGCATTTCAGCACAAAAATCGATAGGCTGATTACCCTCCAGTTTTCCAGGAAGCACAAGAATTCTGATATTGCACCTTCGGTTCCTGGTCTCCAAGTCTGTAGGTTTCTTCAGTAACGCATCGTACTTTTTAAGTTGTTCCTTAGAAATTCTCTTGAAACCTTCGATATCCTTCTGCAACACCGGCAGAGATTCTTCGTGTAGCTTAATACGAATTTTGTGGTCATTCACAGTCTGCTGTATACTTCCAAGTTTCCGATTAAGCGTTTTCAGTTCAGATTTAACCAGGTCGAAGGAATTCTGTAACAAATCAAACTTGGATTCCAAGTCATCTAGTTTATCCAATTTTTCGAGTTTCTATGACATTTGTTGAATCATTTCAGTCAAAGTCTCTAGTCTCTTTTTTTGACAGCTTTCTACTCATGGTGATCTCACCGAGATAGGTTTAAACAGCAAAGTAAGCAAATAATTTCGGAGCACGTAGCTAATGCAACCTACTCCATTACAGCCACCGGAAGTCTCCCGATCAACATTTCTGATCTGGCTATTGTTCACGATTGCACTTAATAAAAAAAAAGAAAGATGGGTTGAGCAGACAGCTTTGGTCCTCATACCACTTGTGGCGCTATGGTGAGTAATGGCCAACTGTTATAGCAGTGTGGGTTGAAACATTTCTGCTGACCTATGTGACATCTATTCCTCTCGTCACTGAATTATACAGATTTCTCAGTCCCGCCTGATTCTCATGGTCTCCTTTCAGTTTAACATCGCCTGGCATTGACACCTGTGGCAATATATGGTTTGATTCTATGTAGAAACACTCTGACATCCTGAACAATGCAATGTCACACATAGCATCGTGACATCTTGTCCTGAACCACTACACCTTCTCCGGCAGGATTTTAAGATCAATATTATCACCTAAACTCCGATCAAAGTACCTTTGAGCATATCACCTGGCCGTTATCAGATAGTTACATGACACCTTATTAAACACAATGTAGAACCGTCATGCATTCAAAACAGCAAGTTGGCAAAAATTCCTTAACGTAACTAAAACAAAATGCTGGAATTACTCAATAAAAGAGATAGTACGTTCATATTTCAGGTGGAAGACCATGTATCCGAGCAGAGCTTGTGTGTATGAGCCATGTATTCCGCATTTCCTATTTATGATTTTTTTTTGTTTCTCAATCTGTTGCACAATGCTCCATGCTCTCCAATTCACTGTACCAGTCCCACCGTGGTTTGACTGTCCAAATGCACCATCTCACACTTGCCCAATTTTGAAAACCATTTGCCATTCCTCAGCCCATCTCCATAACTGAAGAAGATCCCTTTGAAATTCATGGTAACCTGTTGCAATATCAACGAGACTGCCGGATTCATTATCAAACTTGCTGACCTTTCATGAACAAATCAATTGAATGAATAGTGAATTACAGAGTTCTCGACACTGACACCCACATCCCACTCGTCACAGTCCTCCATTCGCTAAAACCATCTTCAGTCATCACCCTCTGCTTCTTTTCATCGAGTCCGGGGTGAATCCACCTCACCAGCTCCCCGTGAATCCCACGTGACCGACCTTTCCCAATCAGCTGCCATGTGGGATCTTGTTAAAGGCTTTACCAAAGTCCTTATAGACAACATCACAGCTCAAAGTCATCTAACTCCCCAGTAAACTCTTAAATAATCTCCAAAGTACATAAGTAGATATGATGTCCCACTGTGTGGTGCAGACGACAATTTCCCCACAACCAATGTCCAACCGCCCGAGACTTCAGCTTCACTGCAGACTGAGGAAATTCCGATCCTAGCTGTAAACTGAATCTGAATCTGAATCTGAATTACCAACCTGGATCGTTGACTGTTCGTTTCCACGGATGCTGCCCGACTTGCTGAGTTCCTCCAGCGTGTTGTACGTGTTGCTCTGACCCCAGCATCTGCAGAGTATTTTGTGTTTATTATGACGACTGCTCTCCTATCTCAGCCACATGTTTCTTCTCGATTCATTCGTTCTGCTGATCTCTGTTTCCCTCCAGGAAACAGGCTGGTGAATCTCTAAAATAAATACTCTCTAACCTCTTTGTTAATCCTCTATAGAACTAAATTCCATCTTCTACTGCCCCGTATTGCCACAACAATTCATGTTCCACACCTGTTACTATTTCCAACTCCCCACCTCCCCCATCACCTGTATCCACCTCCAATTCCCTAGTTCTTGCCCCGTCCCCAACTCTCACTAGTTTTCTCTGACTTTTTCCCGTCTGCTCTCAGCCCAGAGGGAGTGTCTCAGACCAAAATTTGACGGTCCATTTCCCTCCACAGATGCTGCCCAACCCACTGAGTTCCTCCAACAGTTTGCTCTTTGGTCTGTATAACCGACGTTATTATGGGGAGCTGGATTTTACACCATATTCCAGGTACAATCTCAACAAAGCCCAAATATTCAACACTCCTTGGAGCTCTGGTGGTCTTTTACCCTGGTGATGTAGGAAGCAGAACTAAGTGAAAAAGGAAATAAGGAACTCAACCTCACATGCTCTGAGTTTCATTATGACAAAGATGAATACTGAGCTCTCAGCCATTTTGTAATGGGGAAGCTAAAATTCCGATGGCTGTTTTAACCCTATCTCGAGGTGCATGTAGTAAATATATTGATAGTTCCATCTCTACAGAACTTCCAGCAGTGCAGAAGCTGATCCAAAATCAAAACACATTGTTGGATGCGGCCTCTCGGTTCCAAATGTCAACTGTGGGAAATTTACAACGGGCATCACACAATGCATTGTTGTGATAACCATGATGTTCCCTTATTTGTTCAATTAAGTGGATAATATTTTCATCATATTCCTGTGTCTGCAAATATCTTCTAACTGCGATCATCCCCCGGCATTGATACAGGTGAAATTCTGCTACTGGGCAGAATGATGGAAGGGAAGCTCCCCAGATACAACTGAATGCATTGAGATTGTGACCTCAGGTTCCAGACTCCCCTACTGTTGAAAACATCTTGTCCCCATCGACTCTATCCAGAAGACAGGATTCCACTGAGGTTCCTGTTCCCAGAGTCACCATCCCTCCACCGATAATAGGGCCAGAGACTTATCTAACTTCCGTTAATGCCCCTCCTCCCCTTCTTACCCCATCTCTGATATATAGATTCTCCCCTCCCTTTTTTTCTTTCTCTCTCTGCCCATCACTCTGCCTGTTCTCCATCTCCTTCTGGTGCTCTCGTCCCCCTTTCTTTCTCCCTAGGCCTCCCGTCCCATGATCCTTTCTCTTCTCTAGCTCTGTATCCCTTTTGCCTATCACCTTTCTGGCTCTCATCTTCACCTCACCCTCCTCCGGTCTTCTCCTATCATTTCGCATTTTCCCTTCGCCCCTACTTTCAAATCTCTTACTATCTTTCCTTTCAGTTAATCCTGACGAAGGGTCTCGGCGCGAAACGTCGACAGCGCTTCTCCCTATAGATGCTGCCTGGCCTGCTGTGTTCCACCAGTATTTTGTGTGTGTTGCTTGAATTTCCTGCAGCTGCAGATTTCCTCGTGTATTCCTCATACACAAAGTTTTTCATTCCAGAATCACTCTTGTGAACTTTGTAAACAACAACTGTAATGAACACATTCTCACGAATAGCAGATAATGTGGTAGGAGGATAAATTACTGAGAAAACCTGTTATTTCCTCCCCGCCCCGCTAACAGTTACAAAATAACATCTGTCGTTCAGCATGCTCATCTACGCATGAAGCCGTAAGAGATGGGAGAGATCTTCAATGACATCTCAGTGCCTGTGTTTACTTAGGAGACAGATAGAGACTATAGAAATGACGAAAGCCAGTCAGGTCACGGATTGTGTACGGATAACACAACAGGAGTTTGCTGCCTTGAGGAGAATTAGGATGGATAAATCCCCAGGGCCTGACAAGGTCTCCCTCGGACCCTGTGACAGGCCGGTGCAGGAGGCCTGGCAGACACGTATGTTGCTGTCATTTAAGGAACTGAGTTACAGGGGCAGGTTGAACAGATTAGAAATTGATAACCTAGAGCACATGAGAATCAGGAGGGATGCTCGCAGGGGTTCCGAACCATTTTCTGCTATGCTCAACGGTGGGGACAGCGAACATCAAGTTGGTTACCCCTCCTAGAGCACACAAACCTATAATGGTATAAATAGGGTGAATGCATGTAGGCTATTGTCTTCGGGATGGGTGAGAGCGTGGATTTGGGCCGAAATTTTAAATATTTAAGGGTAATTTGATGGGGAGCTTCACTGAGAGGCAGTGATCTGTGAGCGATAAACATTTGCAACAGTCCTTGCAGCTCTGGTGGCTTGTTACCCTGGAAACGGAGGAAGTGGCTCACTAAATTTAACCGAAAAAGGAAATAACAAACTCAGCATCAGATGTGTGTTTCATCGTGACAAAGATTAACACTGCAGCCATTTTGTAACGGTGAAACAAAAATTGTAAAGGCAGTTTTTAAGCTGCCGCCTGTTGTATTCAATTTAACCTCTGGTAGTTCTAGCTAATTAAAAAAAAAAACAATCCTGGAATAGACGGAAGACAAAACTTCACAATTGAGACAATGTTTAGTAGCGAGATTGCTGATATATATAATTAAGGTGGTGGGATGCAAGCTGGACAGATGTTGAACAAGATGGGCAGGGAATAAGCAGATAAAACCGGGAGTGAGATGGAATCAAGGGCAATGTCTGATGGTCCTCCAGCAATGCACAGATACTGAAATAATAGTACACACTGCTAGATAACAGATTCCAATATAACAAAGCCAGAACAAACAATAAAAATTGTGATATATGTCCTTTTCCACTCTACAAGCTTTATCAATGCTCCACAGAAAGTATCCCATCCCGATGCTTCACATCTACATACGGCCATTGCACTTCGTTTAAATGAATGAAACAACAGAGAACAGTGGACACAGCTGAGCACATCATAGAAGCCAAACTCCCCTCCATCGACTCTGTCTATATGCCCTGCTGCCTCAGTAAAGCAGCCAACATAATGGAAAATCCCCTTCACTTCTCAGTCTCCGATTGGGTCGAAAATAAAATAAAACAGAAACGTAACACCAGGCTCAAGGGCAGTTTCCGTTCTGCTGTTATAAGCGAATTGAATGTTCCCCAGTGTGATGAGATGGACTGCTGACCTCACAGTCTAACTAGATGTGACTTTGCACCATATATCTACCTGTACTGTACTTTCTCTGTGACCATAATGATCTGTTACACTCTGTTATTGTTTTACCTTATATCACCTTGATGTATTGTTGTAATGCTTGACCTATGTGGGTGATGGCAAAGACAGGATTTTCACTGTACCTCGGTTCATGTAAAAAAACAGATTCCCCATTTCAATCGTGTGGGAATATTAGACAGCCTGGGCTGCTCCTTTGGAAATTCCGGAGGGAGTGTACACATTTCCGAGAAACCCAGATAAATGAAAAAGACCTAATTCTCGCATTAATAGGGCCAGATATCGGGAAACACTGTCAGCATTTCGGCAAGTTGTGGTAATGGAAAGAAGATGGAAATAAACTTCCCAATCCCCCGAGAGGACGTGAGAGATCTGGATCTCACTGTCCCGTCTGAACGGGGAAAGATGGAACTACTCATAAACGTGGAGGAGTGTCCCGAGGGTGCGATTACTCTGTTTAA
This sequence comes from Hemitrygon akajei, assembly GCF_048418815.1. Lineage (NCBI taxonomy): Eukaryota > Metazoa > Chordata > Chondrichthyes > Myliobatiformes > Dasyatidae > Hemitrygon > Hemitrygon akajei. The sequence continues at coordinate 1,904,630 of NW_027331943.1, read as the reverse complement.
CCCTCGAGTCTGCAAGAACACAACGGGCCGAACGGCCGCTTCCAGTGTGCTTTAAAACCATTATCGACCCCAGGCATCGATCCAGGTGAAGTTTGGATCGGCTACCGGGCCGGGTGATGGAGGTAACGTTCCCCAGGTACAACTGAGTGGATGGATTTAGTCCGGGCATCACCACCTCATCCCGCTCCTGGGACCCGAGCAACAGAGGCTGAGCGGCGGCTCATCTCTCCGGCGGTTCGGTGTGAAGGTCCCACAACCCGGACCACCCCCTGCAGGTTGTGTCCAGGAAGCGGGACGCGGCCGCCCGTTCGGGGAAGTTAACGGGACTCACTGAACAACATCAGGTCTCCCCCCAGAAGCTGTCGGTCCCGTTCCCTCTCAGGTCTGGCCTCAATGCTTACCGATGGAAACTTGATCAATTTGCCCCGCAGAGAGTGATCCGACCCACGGCTCCCCGCCAGCGTTCTGCTTCAACACAGAAAGGAAAGAAAACCACCACCCATCCGGGGACTGTGAGAGCGGGGGCCCCGGGCTTCGGAAGCGAAAACCCGCAGATGCTTCAGATCTGCGTTTGAAATGGGAGCGAGAAGTTGATCACGTGATGAGGGAGGTTCTACCACCTGAACCGGTCTCACACGCTGCCCGACCTACCTGCCGGATTTTACACGTCATTTCATATTTACACTAGCTACATTTATAGTTTTTCCCTCAGTTGCTTCGCCGTCCCCTCAGCTCCACCTTCTGGTTCTCAGAGTTACCGGTTCGATTCTCATCCCGGTCCCATAGACAATTCAGTCTGAAACTGGAATTGTGCTGTTTTCATGCAAATCAGTTCTATATTTACAAACACAAATTCCTATTAACATTCCTACAGGACTTCACTGGAACACTGAAACATCAAGTGAGAAACAGCAAGAGCTGGCCATCCAGTCCCTCTAACCATCTACAAGATAACGGCTGCTCTCCGATTTCAGCCACATCTTCCTGCCTGATCACCATTTCCTCGATCCCTTCGGTCTCCACATATCTGCCGGCCTCTGTTTTATGTGAAGATGATCATTGATCTTCATCGTCCTCCAGGAATCAGTCTGGTGAATCTCTAAAATAAATACTCTCTAACCACATAGATAATCCTCCATGGAATTAAATACCATCTTCCGCAACCCCGTCTTGCCCCGACTACTCTCATTCCACACCTGTCACTATTTCCACCTTCCCACCTCCCCCCTCATTTGGACCCACCTCTCACTCCCCACCTCTTGCCCCGTACCCACCCCTCACCTCTTTTCTATGATCATTTCCCATGTACTCTCAGTCCAGCGGGAGGTTCTCGGCCCGAAATGTTGACGGTCCATTTCCCTCCACTGATGCTGCCCAGGTGTTGCCTCACCTGGAAGGACTGTTTTGGCCTCTGAATGGAGATGAGAGAGGATGGGTACGGGTAGGTGTAGCACTTAGGCCGTATGCAGGGATAAGTATGTGGATGAGGATCAGTGAGCAGGGATGAATGAACAAGGGGATTGTGGAGGGAGTAATCCCCGTTGAACCCTGTTTGTGACGTCCTAAACAGATTTGCAGAAATCCCATCCCTACATTCATTAGTTATCTCTTTATTCTAACATAAACATCATATATTCCATACAGTGACTGCTCACGGCATCCGGGCCTCCACACCGGCTCCTGAGGCCACTGAGGGGCGGTGACCAGAGAGCGATAAAAATGTTCAACACTCTGTAGCTCTGCCTAGCTGTTAACCTGGTGATGGAGGAAGTGGCTCAGCAGAACTAACTGAAAATAGGAACTAACAGACTCGATCTCACACTCCCTGAGTTTCATTATGACAAAGACGAATACTGAGCTCTCAGCCATTTTGTAAGGGGGAAGGTAAAATTCTAATGGCTGTTTTAATTCTGTCTCGAGGTGCCTCCAGTAAATCTGTTAGTAGTTTCATCTCTACAGAACTTCCAGCCGTGCCGAAGCTGTTCCAAAATCAAAACACATTGTTGGATGCGGCCTGTCTGTTTCAAATGTCAACTATAGGATACTTACAAAGGACATCAGATTGTGGTGATAACCATTAAGTGTCTTTCTTTGTTCAATTAAGTAGTTAAAAATTCCATTATATTCTTGTGCCTGCGAATAACCTATAACTACGATCAACCCCGGCATTGATACAGGTGATATTCAGATCCTGCTACTGGACAGAAGAATGGAAGAGAAGGTCCCCAGATATAAATAAATAGATTGAGATTGTGATCTCTGATCGTAGACTCTCCTACTGCTGGAAATATCTTGTCCCTGTCACTCTATCCAGTCCTCAGAATTTCATTGACATTTCTGTTCCCAAGTCACCACCCCTCCATTGAGAAAAGGTCCAGAGACACCAACTTTCCCTGAAACGTAAAACTTTTCATTCCAGAATAATTCTTGTGAAATTTGTAACCAATAACTCTAATGATCACATTTCCACGAATAATAGACAAGTTGGTGGCAGGATAAATTATGGAGAGAAACTGTGTTTTCCTTACTGCCCTGTTATCTTTCACAAGATATCTCCCGATGTTCAATGTGCCTATCTATGCATGGAGCCGAAAGAGATGGGAGAGATTTTCAACAAATTCTCTGTGCCTGTGTTTCCTTGGGAGACAGGAAGGGACTGTGGAAATGATGAAAGCCGGACAGATCATGGATTGTGTACGGATTACACAACAGGTGCATGCTGTCTTGAGGTGAATTAGGATGGATAAATCCCCGGAACAGGGTAGAGGCTGCAGGAGACCTGCCGGACACGGATGATGCTGGTATTTAAGGAGTAGAGTTACAGGGGTAGGTTGAAAAGGTGAGAAGCTGATTCCGCGAAGCACAGGAGAATGAGGAGAGATGCTAGCAGGAGTTCCCAAACTTTATAAGACCGTGGACCCCTACCAGACTGGCGGGACTGTGGACCTCAGGTTGGGAACCTCTGCTAGAGGTAAACAAAACTATGATAGTAGAAATAGCGTGAATACCTTTCGCCCCAAATGTTCGGTGTGCTCATGGGGTTTGGGGCAAAAAGTGGAATATTTAAGGGGAATCGGACTAGGAACTATCTCACTCAGAGGGTGACACGAATGCGGATGCCGGTGTCAAATGTGGTATATAGGAGAAGTTTGTATGGTTACATGGATGAGGGAGGTATTGAGGGATATGGTCTGGGTGCAAGTGGATGGGTCCAGGCAGAGGAAGGCACAGACTAGATGGGCTGAAAGCCCTTTTTCTGTGCTGTAAGAGAGCGAATTTAAATTGAACGTCCTACATAAGTCTATTTCCTAGGAGACTAAATCATTTCAACGTAAGTCCTAAAACGCTGCAAACACACGAAACACTCTGGAGATAAAGGATATCTATGGAGAGGAACAAAGTTAATGCTTCAGCTCCAGCCCCCTGTGTCGGAATGGCTTCAAGCAATTTCTGACCTGATTTCAGGTCTCTAACAATATGATCGTTCCTTTAATTTCCAGCTGCTGACAGACAGGCGACAGCAGCGGGAATTTCCAAACACGGTGGGAATACTGATCCCAAGGTGGATAACCAACGATGCAAACACTGGACAGCTCGTTCAAGATACTCACTCACTCTGTGTATTGAGATTAAATCGCAGGTCTCTCTGATCTCTCTGCTCCATTGTATCTGTGTCCTCTGGCTTCGGACTCCCCAACCCTGGGGAACAAGCCTTCATATATTTGACTGGGCATCAAGGGCATTACAGACTACGTTAGGTACGTAACGCACTCTAAACAATGCTTCGAGGCACCCAGCACAATCCAGCCACGAAAGCTACCCCATCCTACGTTTGAATCGATTGTAATAGGTACATTTAGTATCAGGGAAATGTATACGATATATATCCTGAAATTATTTTTCTTCGCAAAAATCCATGAAAACAGAGGAGTGCCCTAAAGAATGAATGACAGTTAAATGTTAGAACCCAAAAAATCCCACCCCAAGCTCCTCTCCCATGCGTAAGCAGCAGCAAAGCAACATCCCCCCGCACCTGCAAAAAAAAAACATCGGGAACCCCCACCGAACACTCAAGCGTGCAGCAATGCATCAATAAAAACACAGATTTGCAGTACCATCTAAATAAACCCCTGTGCAACTGGGTGTTGGAGTACTGAAACAACCGGCTTCAGAAAGTCAGGATGTAGAACTGCTCCTCACTCCCAGTCATCCTGAACACAGGCTGTGTGCTGAGCCCATTGCTGTACACTCTGTTCACACATGACCGCACGGCCAAACACCCGGGGAATCACATTGTCAAGTTCGCCAAAGACACGACAGTTGTGGGGTCCAACACATGTCAATGAGATGACGTAGAGAGAGAAGGGCTCAAGGCCGGGTACATCTCAACCAACAAACTCACCCCACCACACCCTCATTACCACGAGTTTAACATTTCCTGGCACTCACCATATGTACAGATACTCCTGTGCCTAACGTCACTTTATGGACATACTACCAATGTTTTAAGCTATGACATGTTTTTTTTTTAAATAATTCTGATATTTATCTCTTTGTGATTTTTGTTCCTGCATGTGATCCACAGCAACAATGATTTATGTTCCCCTTAATTTGTCGATTTGTGGAGTTTGTTGCAACAGATGGTTATTGAGGCTGTCACTGGGTATATTCACGGCAGTGGTTAATATATTATTGATCGCTAAGTATTGATCATTTTTGTTAGCCAGAGCTACTAGACGATTAATTAAAAGTTGCACGTCAAAAGCAGACTTCACAATTTTAGATTCTTCATTTCAAAATGGCTGCAGTGTTAAACTTTATCATAATTAAACTCACAGCATACGATGTTGAGTTTGTTATTTCCCTTTTCGGTTATTTTTGGTGAGCCACTTCCTCTGTTTCCAGGGTAACAGCCCACTAGAGCTGCAAGAAGAGTTGCACATTTTTTATCGCTCTGTGTTCACTGCCTCTCAGGGTAGGGAGAGTGGCCTCGGGAGTAAATACAGCAGCATGATAGTGTGAGGAAAGGATGCTGTGAGTATTGGCTGTATGGAATGAACTGAGAACACAGAAGCATAGAAACATAGAGAACCTACAGCACAATGCACAGACCCTTCGGCCAGCAGTGCTGTCCCAAACATGAACATACTTTAGAGATTTCCTAGGGTTACCAGCCCTCTATTCTTCTAAGCTTCACATACCTATCCAAAAGTCTCTTAAAAGACCATACTGTATCCGCCTCCACCACCGCCGCCAGCAGCCCATTCCTCGCACTCACCACTGTCTGCGTAAAAGAAACTTAGCCCTGACATCGCCTCTGTACCTGCTTACAAGCATTTGAAAACTGTGCCCTGGGAAAAAGCCGCTGACAATCCACAGGATCAATGCCTCTCATCATCTAATACACCTCTATCAGGTCACCCCTCATCCTCCATTTCAAGAAGAAAATAACAAGTTCACCCAACCTATTCCCATAAGGGTTGCTCCCAATCCAGAAAAATCCTTGTAAATCTCTTTTGCATCCTTTCTATGTTTTCCACATCCTTCCTGTAGTGAGGTGACCAGAACTCAGCACAGTACTCCAAGTGGGGTCTTATCTGGATGCTGTATAGCTGTAACATTACCTCTTGGGTCTTGAACTCAATCCCACGATTGATGAAGTTCAACACACCACATGCCTTCTGAACCACAGAGTCAACCTGCGCAGCAGTTTTGAGTGTCCTATGGACTCGGATCCCAAGATCCCTCTGATCCACCACACTGCCATGAGTCGCCGTTAATTCTATATTCTGCCGTCATATTTGACCTACCAAACGAACCACTTCACACTTATCTGGGTTGAACTCCGTCTGCCACTTCTCAGCCCAGTTTTGAATCCTATCAATGTCCCGCTGTAACCATGGACAGCCCTCCACACTATCCACAACACCCCCGACCTTTGTGTCATCATCAAATTTACTAACCCATCCCTTCACTTCCTCATCCAGGTCATCTATAAACATTACGAAGAGAAATGGTGCCAGAACAGATCCTTGAGGCACAGCACTGGTCACCGACCTCCATGCAGAATATGACCCGTCTACAACACTTTGCCTTCTATTGGCAAGCCAGTTCTGGATCCAGAAAGCAATGACCCCTCGGACCTCGTGCCTCCTTACTTTCTTAATAAGCCTTGCATGGTGTACCTTATCAAATGCCTTGATGAAATGCATATACGTTACATCTGCTACTCTTCCTTCATCAATGCGTTTCATCACATCCTCAAAAAATTCAATCAGGCTCGTAAGGCACGACCTGCCTTTGACTAACCCATGCGGACTATTCCTTATTATATTATGCCACTCCAAATGTCCATAAATCCTGCCTCTCAGGATCTTCCCGATCAATTTACCAAACTCTGAAGCAAGGCTCGTTGGTGTATAATTTCCTGGGCGATCTCTACTGCCTTTATTGAATAAAGGAACAACATCCGCAACCCTCCAATCAGTTAATATCTTTGCAATAAAAATAAGAGAAACTGCTGTTGCAGGAGATTTAAAGTAAAATGGTTGAATGCTAGAAACATTCAGCAGATCGGCAGCATCTCGGACAGTCCCAGTTCTGAAACTGGGTCGTCCACCATTTCTCCTTCACGGATGTACCCTGATGTACTGAGTTCCCAGAATTTTCTGTTTTATAATTTTACATTGTGTTTCTGCTACCCTGAGGGAAACATCGCAGCCAACTGTGCTGGGCAAGATCCCACAGTGCAAGAAGACAGTGATCAAAGATAGTTTAGCTGCAGCAGACAAGCCGAAGTGTATCCGTATCCTCTCACAATCTACAGCCCGGTAAACCAGCCTTAACAACAACGCAGGCAGAAGATCCTGAGGGTCCCCTCTCACCTTAGTTTGTGAACCGAAAATGGCAGGAACACAACGTCAAATGGCCAGCAACAAAGCATCTGTGACTGGGTTATAATGTAGGGATGGAGTCTCTAAGAACATGCAACTCACAGTATATGGACTTCGATCCAGGCTGGTAATTCTACAGCTCGGGTTGGAATTTCCTCAATCTGCAGTGAAGCTGAGATCTCGGGTGGTTAGACATTGGTTATGGGGGAATCACCGACCACAATTCCCAGTGGGACATTATACCTCTCAAATATTTTGGGACATCATACCTCTCAGATATTTTGGGACATCATACCTCACAAATATTCTGGAGATGTCCGAAAAGGTAACGATGGAGATAGATGACGTAGGGCAGAGATTTTGTCTAAGCGGACTTTGGTGAAGCCTCTAACAAGATCCTGCGTGGCAGCTCATCTGGACGGTTCGGTCACGTGGGATTCACGGGGAGCTTGCGAGGTGGATTCACACCGGGTTCAATGACAGGAATCAGAGGGAGATGACTGAAATTGGATTTAGCGAATGGAGGCCTGTGACGAGTGGGATGTGCGTGTCAGTATTGGGACCTCTGTATTTCATTATTCATGCCATTGATTTGACATGAATACCTGGCGCCGTTAGCAAGTTTGTTTTTCATATTGCCACAGGTTACAAATAATTTCAAGGGGCCCTTGGGTCAGTTATAGAGATAGGCTGAGAAATGGCAAATGGTTTCAACTTGGACAAGTGAGAGATGGTGACTTTTGGCAGTCAAACCAGGGTGGGACTGGTATAGTGAATGGGAGGTCATGGAGTGCTGTGGAACAGTGCGATCTGGGAGTACAGGAGTACAGTTCACTGAAAGTGGATGGGCAAGTATCGAGGGTGGAAAAGAAGGATTTAATCATGCTGACCTTCATCAGTTAGGCATTGAGTTCTCGATTATGGACATTGTATTGTAGTTATATAAATTGTTGGTAAGACTACACCGAAAATTAAAGACGTGTTTTCTTTTCATACTATCGTAGGAAAGCCATTATCAGGCCGCAGAAGAGTTTGTTTAAGATGCTGCCTGGATTAGAGGGCCGAGTTATAGGGAGTGGTTGGCCGAGCTGGATCTTTATTCCACAGGAGAATGGCGGTAACATTATCGGAGTTTATAAAATCAGGAGGGTGTACAGATAATGTGGGTGGTCGTGGTATTCTCCCCAGGGTTCAATACACAGGATTGTTTAATGTCAATCCAGTGAACTGTTGTAAAGGGGAACATAAATCATTGTTGCTGTGGATCTCATGCAGGAACAAAAATCGCAGAGATAAATATCAGAATTATATAAAAACATGTCATAGCTTAAAACTTTGGTGATATGTCCATAAAGTGACGTTAGGCACAGGAGTATCTGTACATATGGTGGGTGCCAGGAAATGTTAAACTCGTGGTAATGAGGGTGTGGTGGGGTGAGTTTGTGGGTTGGGGTGTACCCGGCCTTGAGCCCTTCTCTCTCTACGTCATCTCATTGATATGTGATGGACCCCACACTGTCGTGTCGTTGGCGATCTTGACAATGTGATTCCCCGGGTGTTTGGCCGTGCGGTCATGTGTGAACAGAGTGTACAGCAATGGGCTCAGCACACAGTCCGTGTTCAGGATGACTGGGAGTGAGGAGCAGTTGTACATCCTGACTTTCTGAAGCCGGATGGTTCAGTAGTCCAACACCCAGTTGCACAGGGGTTTATTTAGATGGTAGAGTTGGAATTTGTCACAGAGCGGTTCTGTCAGTAAGAATATTGGTGAGTAACCAGTGCGGCAGGATTGGAGTTATTGATTTGTGTCATTACCGGCCGTTTCACGCTCTTTGTGATGATTGGTGGCAGTTCCACCCGGCAGTAGTCGTTTTATTCTGAAGCTGTAGAGTTCTTTGGTGCAGGGATGATGCTGGCCGATGTGAAGCCTGCATTAGTGAAGTGCTGACGATGGCCGTGAAGTCGTCAGTAAGCTGGTGTGCACACTGCCGGAGCACTCGGCCTGGGATGTTTCTGCCCTGGCAGCCTCACAGGGGTTGGATCTCGGCAGAGTCTGTTCATTGTTGTTACAGAGAGTGGCTGCTCACCTGTGAAATTATGACACCTTTTCCCTTATTTGGAGGGGAGAGAGGTGGGAGAGAGAGGGGGAGGGAGAGAGGGGGAGGGAGAGAGGGGAAGGGAGAGCGAGAGAGGGAGGGAGAGAGAGAGTGTCAGAGTGAGACAGAGGTGAGAGAGAGGGAGAGAGACAGGGTGCGAGAGAGAGAGAGGGAGAGAGAGAAAGAGAGAGAGGCGGAGAGAGGGGAAGAGAGTGTGAGAGCGAGGGTGAGAGAGAGAGGTTGAGAGAGAGACACACACACACTGTGGTATTTCGAATTATCAGGTGAACGAGTAGTCTTTGGGGTTCTGCAAGTCTGTGTCTTTATTGATGCTTTGCTGCGCGCTTGATTGTTCGATGGGGGTTGCCGATGCTTTTTTTGCACGGGGGGGGGAAGTGGTTGTTGCTTTGCTGCTGCTTATGCATGGGAGGGGGTGCTTGGGGGGGGATTTGGGGTTCTAATATTTAACTGTCATTCATTCTTTGGGGCACTCCTCTGTTTTCGTGGATGTTTGCGAAGAAAGATAATTTCAGGATGTATATGGTAATGGTAGGGGTCCATGACAAACAAAAAATTTGGGAACCCTTGCTACTATCTCCCCTCATTCTCCTGTGTTTCAGGGAATCCATTTCTAACCTGTTCAACCGACCCCTGTAACTCTACTCCTTAAATACCAACAACATCCGTGTCCGGCAGGGCTCCTGCAGCTTCTACCCTATTCGTGGGGATTTATCCATCCTAATTCACCTCAAGACAGCAAGCACCTGTTGTGTAATCCGTACACAATCCATGACTGGACTGGCTTTCGTCATTTCCACAGTCTCTTCCTGTCTCCCAAGGAAACACAGGCACACAGAATTTGTTGAAAATCTCTCCCATCTCTTTCTGTTCCATGCACAGATTGGCACACTGAACATCGGGAGATATCTTGTGACCGTTAACAGGGCAGTAAGGAAAGCACAGTTTCTCTCAATAAGTTATCCTGCCACCAATTCGTGGAAATGTGCTCATTACAGTTGTTGTTTACAAATTTCACAACAGTGGATATGGAATGAAAAGTTTTATGTATGACGGGCGTTTTGTGTCTCTGGGCCTGTTCTCAACGAAGGGGTGGTGACTCTGGGAACAGAAATGTCAATGAAATCCTGAGTGCTGGATAGAGTGATAGGACAAGATGTTTGAAACAGGAGAGGAGTCTAGGATCTGAGCTCACACTCTCAATGTATTCAGTTGTATATAGGGACATTATCTTCCATACTTCTGTCCAGTAACAGGATCTGAATATCACCTGTATGAATGCCTAGTGTTGATCGTAGTTTTAGGTTAATTGCAGGCACAAGAATATAATGGCATTTTAACTACTTAATTGAATAAATGACCCTTAATGGTTATCGCCACAATGCATTGTGTAAATATCCTATATTTCACATTTGGAACAGACATTTCGAATCCAACAATGTGTTTTGAGTTTGTAACAGCTTCTGCACTGCTGTAAGTTCTGTAGAGATGAAACTACGAACAAATTTAATGGAGGCACCTCGAGACAGGGTTAAAACAGCCATTAGAATTTTAGTTTCCCAATTACAAAATGGCTGAGAGCTCAGTATTCATCTTTGTCACAATGAAACTCAGAGTATGTGAGGTTGTTCCTTATTTCCTATTTTCAGTTAGTCCTGCTGAGCCACTTCCTCCATCACCAGGGTAACAGCCCAGCAGAGCTACAGAGTGTTGAACATTTTTATCGCTCTCTGGTCACCGCCCCTCAGTGGCCTGAGGAGCCGGTGTGGGTGTCCGGATGCCTTGAGCATCCACTGTATGGAATATATGATATTTAAGTTGTAATAGAGAGATAACTAATGAATGTAGGGATTGCATTGATACAAATCTGTTTAGGATGTCACAAACAGGGTTCAACAGGGATCACTCCCTCCACAATCCCCTTGTTCATTCATCCCTCCTCACTAATTTTCCTCCAGATACTTATCCCTGCATACGGCCTAAGTGCTACACCTACCCGTACCCCTCCTCCCTCAGCTCCATTCAGACACAAAACAGTCCTTCCAGGTGAGGCAACACTTCACTGCGAATCTACTGAGGTCATCTATTGTGTCCGGTGCTCCCGATGCGGCCTCCTTTACATTGGTGAGACCCGCCATCAATTGGGAGACCGTTATGTTGAGCATCTCCTTATCATCTGCCACAAGGGGGATCTTTGCAGTGGCCAAACATTTTAATTCTGATTCCCATTCCGACGTTTCGATCAATGGCCTCCTCGTGTGCCAAGATGAGACCACCCAGAGGTTGGAGGAGCAACATCTTATATTCCATCCGGGTACCCTCCAACTTGATTGAATGGATATTGAATTCTCCTTCCACTAAACAAATCCCCCCCCCCCACCCACTTCTCTATTCCCCACTCTGAACTTTCATTTCTGCTCACCAGTCTATTACTTCCCCCCGGGTCTCCTCTTTCCCTTTGTCCTATTGACAATGCTCCAATTCTTTCATCTCCTGCCCTTGACCCGCTCATGACTTGACTTCACCTATCACCTATCAGCTTCCAGTTCGCCATTTTCCCTTCCCCGACCTTTATATTCAGATCACTTCTCCACCCCCCATCCCTCAGTAATGAAAAAGGCTCGTGGTCCAAAATGTGGACTATTTACTCTTCCCCATAGATACTGCCTGTTGTGCTGAGTTCCTCCAGCATTGTCTGTGTGATGCTTTGGACTTCCAGCCTTTGCAAGCTTTCTACTGTTTAAGTATGATAAATACCGTAACAATTATTTGGGTTTTGTTAAGATTATACCTGGAATATGGTGTAAAATCCCGCTCGCCATACTAACACGGGTTACACAGACCAAAGAACAAACTGCCGGAGGAACTCAGTGGGTCGGGCAGCATCTGTGGAGGGAAATGGACTGTCAACATTTCGGGCCGAGACCCTCCCTCTGGACTGAGAGTGGACGGGAAATAGTCAGAGAAAAGAGGTGAGGGGTGGGGATGGGGCAAGAGCTGGGGAGTGAGAGGTGGATCCAGGTGAGGGGCAGGTGGGAAGGTGGAAGTGGTGACAGGGGTGGTAGGTGAGTGGTTGGGGCGACACGGGGCTGCAGAAATGGAATTTAATTCCATGAAGGATTAACAAAAAGGTTATAGAGTATATGGTTTAGAGATTTACCACACTGATTCCTGGAGGACGACGAAGTCTCACTGATCGTCTTCACATAAAACAGAGGCCGGCAGGTGTGTGGGGACCGAGGGGATCGAGGAAATGAGGACCGGGCAGAAACATGTGGCTGAGATGGGAGAGCAGCCGCCATCTTGTTGATGGTTAGAGGGGCTGAATGGCATTCTCCTGCTGTTTCTCACTTGATGTTTCAGTGATCCTGTCCAGTGAGGCTGGAGGAATGTGAATAATATTATTACTTATAAAGATAGAAGTGATTTGAATGAAACCTTTTCGCGTCTGACTTGTGTATCGGATCGGGATGGGAATCAAACCCGTAACTCCGAGATCGGAGAGGTGGAGCGATGGGGACGCCAAAGGTACCGAGGGCAAAATAAAAAATGTAGCTGGTGTAAATATGAAATAACGTGTAAAATGCGTTATCGGTATGGTTAAAATGCGGCGGATGGGTCGGGCAGTGTGTGAGGGGCGAGGAGCAGAGTCATCGGTTCAGACGGGAGACCCTCCACCCGACAAGTTTCTCGCTCCCATTTCAAACGCAGATCAGCAGCATCTGTTGTTTACGCTTCCGAGGTCCCGCCCCCACTATCACAGTCTCCGGATGGGCGGGGTTTTCTTTCCGTTCTCTGTTGAAGCGGATCGTCGGCGTGGAGCCGGTGGACCGATCGCTGTCTGCGGGGCAAATTGATCAAGTTCCCATCGGTCAATATTGTGGCGGGTCTCTCGGGGTGAACGCGACCGACAATTTCCCATCGGTGAGTACTGAAGCCGATCCCGGGGGAGGGAAACCTGATGTTGTGCAGAGAGTCCCGTTAACTTCCTCGAACTGGCGGCCTCGTCCCGCTTCCTGGACACAACCTGCCGGGGTCGGTCCGGGTTATGGGACCTTCACACCGAACCGCCTGAGATGAGCCGCAGCTCAGCCCCTGGTGTTCTGGTCCCAGGAGCGGGATGAGGTGGTGATGCCGAGACTGAACCCATCCATTAAGATGTACCTGGGGAAATTTACCTCCATCACCCGGCCCGGTATCGGATCCAAACTTCACCTGGATCGACGCCTGGGGTCGATAATTGTTTTACATATTTCCAGCACACTGGAAGCGGCCGTTCAGCCCGTTGTGTTCTTGCAGACTCGAGGGTTAAACAGAGTAATCGCACCCTCGGGAGCCTCCTCCACGTGTATGAGTAGTTTCATGTTTCCCCGTTCAGACAGGACAGTGAGATCCAGATCGCACGTCCTCTCGGGGGATTGGGAAGTTAAATTCCATCTTCGTTCCATTGCTACGACTTGCCGAAATGCTGACAGTGTTTCCCGATGTCTGGCCCTATTAATGCGAGAGTTAAGTCTTGTTCATGTTTGCCCAGCCTGTATCCCAATGCCGCAATGATATATTTCAGCAATCTCTCTTCTAATCTTTGTCTTCCTTGTGAAGTTTTGTATTGCACCTTTCTATTTATTTATTTGTTTATTTGTTTGCTTATTTATTTATTTAGTTAGCTAGTTAGTTAATTAGTTAGTTATTGTTCGCTAGGAATACCAGAGGTTTAGTTGGACACAACACGTGGCAGGGTAAAAGCAACCATTTCAATTTTTGATTCACCGTTACAAAATGGCTGCAGTGTTAATCTTTGTCATAATGGAACTCATAGCATCTGATGTTCAGTTTGTTATTTCCTTTCTCGGTTATTTTCAGTGAGCCATTTCCTCTGTTTCCAGGGTAACAGCCCGTCAGAGCTGCAGCAAGTGTTGCAGTTTTTATCGCTCTGTGGTCACCGCCTCTCAGGGTAGAGACAGTGGCCTCGGGAGCAAATGTAACAGAGTGATAGTGGGAGGAAACGATCCTATGAGCACTGACTGTGTGGGATGTGTTACACCAGGGTCAGAATGAACTCAGAACTAACAAAATGTTTGGGGTGGGATGGCATTTACAGTCTAGGGTGGCAATCAGTTGCTATCTGTGCGTTAAAATGAAGAGGGAGAAAATACTACAGTTGCAGGAAATTTAAAGTAAGGAGGTGAAAATACTGGAGACGCTCAGCAGATCGGCAGCATCTTGGACATTCTCAGTTCTGGAACTGGGTCTTCCACCATTTGCCCTTTCAGAGATGTAGTCTGATGTACTGAGCTCCCAGCATTTTCTACTTTATAATTTTACATTTTGTTCCGGCTACACTGCAGGAAACATGGCAGCCAGCTGTGCTGGGCAAGATCCCACACAGCAGGAAGATTGTGATCAAATGTGCTCGGTTTAGTTGCTGGGGTCAGGCTGAAGTGTATCCGCATCCTCTATACAGTCCGGGGAACCAGCCTGAGCTCCGGCCCCGGCAGAAGGTCATTAGCTTCCAATTCCACTTTAGTTTGTGAATCGGAAATGGCAGGAACTCCACGGCAAATTGCCGGCACCAAAGCGTCTTTGTATGGGTGATAATATTGGGCTGGTGTCTCTGATGATATGGAACTGGCAGTATACGGGCTACAGTCCAGGTTGGTAATTCTGCAGCTGGGATCGGAATTTTCTCAGTCTGCAGTGAAGCTGAAATCCCGGGCGGTCGGGCATTGGTTATGGGGAAATCACCGTCTACACTGTCCAATAGGATATCATATCTGTCAAGTATTTTCGAGATTAGTTAAGAATGAACTAGGGCGTATTGCATCTTTTTTTGAGAAAGATAGACCGGCATGGATTAGAATAGAACGAGATAAAATAGGAGAAAATACACCAGAAGATTTTATATATAAATGGGAATCTAAATGGATACGGGAAAAGAAAGAATCTCCTATATTAAAACATTTGATTGACTTATGGAATAAGATAAATGTTGATGATGAGACAAAGAAATCTTTATTAGCAAAGAGATCTTTAATTCAAAATAGACTTATTCCTTTTACAATGGATAATCAATTTTTATATAATTGGTTTCAAAAAGGGATTAGATATATAGAAGATTGTTTTGAAGGAGGTATATTAATGTCATTTGATCAATTAAAGAATAAATATAAAGCATCAAACAACACTCTTTTTTGTTACTTCCAATTAAGGGTTTATTTAAGAGAAAAATTAGGTCAAACAATGTTATTGCCGAAAGCTAATGAAATAGAAACTTTAATTCAAAAAGGAAAAACTAAAAAAAAATATTTCTTGAATGTATAGCTTGATTCAAAAACAGGCATTTAAACAAGGAGTCCATAAGTCAAGACAAAAATGGGAAAGTGACTTGAATATTAAAATTGAAGAAACAAATTGGTCAAGACTATGTCTTGATAGTGTGACAAATACAATAAATGTCCGGTTAAGATTAGTGCAATATAACTTTTTACATCAATTATATATTACACCACAAAAAATAAATAAATTAAACCCAAATTTATCTGATCAGTGTTTCCGATGTAACCAAGAAATCGGTACTTTTTTATATTCTACTTGGTTTTGTTTTAAAATTCAACCTTTTTGGACAAATTTAAGAGTTTTATTGGAACAAATAATTGGAACACAGCTTCCACATAATCCAATATTATTTTTATTAGGCGATATTGAAGGGATAAAATCGAAACCCAAATTGAAAAAAATATCTGAAAGAATTCATAAAAATTGCACTGGCTGTAGCCAAAAAGGCTATTGCAGTTACTTGGAAATCGGATTCATACTTAAGTATAGATCGTTGGAAGAATGAAATTTCCAGCTGTATTCCACTTGAAAAAAATACTTATAATTGAAGAGATAAATATGAAACATTTTTGAAAATTTGGCGCCCTTATTTACAAAAGACAGGATTAAATATATAGGTGCTCCGAAGATAAAATAATTGGTTATTTGGGGAAATAAATAAATATATATATACTAAAGTTATTACTTACTCCGTAGAGCATGTGGGGATCTTCCGATATCCAGGCACTCTTTCTTACATTTATTTCCTTTTTTTTTTGTATGGGGATGTTAGGGGAGGGGCTAAGGGGAGGGGGGAAGGGTATATATTTTTTTCTTTCTGTAATCATTTGAAAACTCAATAAAAAAAGTTTTTTTTTTAAAAAAAGAATGAACTAGGGCGTTAGGTGAAGTTGGGCAGTGATGTTGTTCATCTGAACTTTGGTAAAGTCTGTAACAAGTTCCCGCATGGCAGCTGATCGGGGAGGTTCGGTCACATGGGATTCACAGGGAGCTGGCGAGGTGGATTCACACCGGACTCGAGAACAAGATGGAGAGGGGGATGAATGCAGATGGTTCTAGCGAATGGAGGCCTGTGCCAAGTGGGATGTGAGTGTCAGTGTTGAGACCTCTGTAATTTATTATTCATGCCATTGATTTGTATGTGAATGTACATGGCTACACAAAGTATTATGTACCGTTGTGTTCAAGCTACTGTAGTAAATATATTATCAAGCTGGAGAGGGTGCAGAAGAGATTGCTGAAGATGTTGCCTGGACTAGAGGGCCGAGTCATAGGAAGCTTTTGGCCGAGCTGGGTCTTCATTGCAGAGGAGAATGAGGGTGACATTATAGGAGTTCATGAAATCAAGAGGGAACATAGATAATGTGGTTGGTCGTGGTATTTTACCCAGGTTTCAAGATTCAAAATTGTTTAATGTCGTTCCAGTAACAAGTGTAAAGGAGAACAAAATAATTGTTACTCAGGACAGAAGAAAAAACCAAAATGATGGAGACCACAATAATAAACAAAACACAATACATGAAGTATGATAGTTTAAAAAGATTGATTGTATGTCCATAAAGTGACAGTAATCACAGGGGTGTCTGGACATGAGAGACTGACATTGATACTTCTTCTGCATGTGCCTTGCATGTTACACGCTTGGGCGATCATGGCTCTCCACATCCACTGATCCCTCACAGCCTCAATGATATCCCGCACACTTAGATCTGTTAGTTCTTTCACAGTGTCCATATATTTTCTTCTTTGCCTTCCTCTTCCGCGTTTCCCAGGCATACGGCCTTGCAATGTAAGACATCCTATTTCTCCCTTTCTGATGACATGCCCCGGGAATTGAAGTTCCCTCTCATTTAATGTTCTCATTAAAGATCTTTTGGTGTGGGTACGTTGGAGTACTGTCTCGTTAGCTACCCTGTCTCTATGTGATATTTTCAACATTCTTCTAGAAAACACATTTTTGTTGCTTCTATGTTGCTTTGGAGTTCTGATGTTATAGTCCACGTTTCGGAAGCATACAGCAAGATTGACCAGATGTAACATTTTAGTAGCCTGAGCCTTGTTGTCAAAGAAATGTGTCTGTTGGTAAAAATGGGTTTCATTTTTTGGAAGTTGATTTTGGCAATGGCAACTCTTTTTATTTCTACTTTACTTCTAGCATCTTGTGATAGAAAGCTACCGAGGTAATTAACGCTGGTCTTTTGTTCAATCTCTTTTGTTACTGACGGGGAACTTGCAGTTGGGAGTATCCTGCTCTTTTGATATTACCACATACTTATTTTTTTACAGTTAATGGTTAGACTAAAATTTGCACTTGTTTGTACTACTTGGTCCAGGAGAATTGGTAGGTGTTCTGCAGCACTTGCTATTAGAGTGGTATCGTCTGCATATCTTATATTGTTGATGGAAACATCTCCAATTTTTATCCCATCTAGGTCTTCTGTTTCTCTGAGAATCATTTCAGTATAGATATTAAATAATTTCTGTGAGTAACGCATCTCTATCTAACTTCCCTTTGAATTTTAGTCCAACTGCTTAGATTATCATCATCTTTTACAGCCACCGTTTGATTACAATATGAAATTTGAAGCGGTTATTTGTCCCTTCCGTCAATGTTTAGTTAAATGAGAATTTGAAATAATTTTTCATGTTACACTTTGTCGAATGCTTTAGTGAAATCAATAAAACATAAAAATACATCATTTTGATATTCAATTGCCCTTTCTGAAAGCATTAGTAGTATGAAAATTCCATTCCTAGTTCCTCTATCCTCAATAAATCCATATTACAGTTCAGAAGTTTCTGGACTTAAATTGTTTTTAATTTGACTCAGAACAATTCTCAACAAAATCTTTGTTATGTGACTCATAAGACTGATTTTTCTATAATTTTCGCAGTCAATAGTTCCAGGAATTTTAGGCAGAGTTATAAATACTGATTTCAAGAGATCGTCAGGCAATACACCAGACTCATAAATGCCATTATACTCTTCAAAAAGAATATCTACTCCCAGATCTTCTAGGGCTTGTATCATTTCCACTGAAATTCAGTCAGGTCCAGTGGCTTTACCTTGTTTCATGCTTTTCATTGCTTTAGTTATTTCTTCTTCGGTAATGAGGGCCAGAATTAGGGTGTTTTATATATGGGGGTTCCCTCTATTATCTCAAAAAGCAGCTCTACATACTGAATCCACCTCTCACATACTTTATCCGTTAGGATGGATCAGTCTGCTGATTCTAGGCATCCTGTAGAGGAGGTTTTCTTAATGCCAGTAATTTCCTTAAATTTTCTGGTGCATTTCTTTGCTGTTGTTAATATGGCCTTCCACTTCATTGCATTTTTTGATTCAGCCATTCTCCCTTTGCAATATTGCATAATTCTCTGGTCTGTGAGATTGATCGTATGTCCATAAAGTGACGTTAGGCAGAGGATTGTCTGGACATATGAGACTGACATTGATTCTATGTCTGTAAAGTGACATTAGGCACAGGAAAGCCTGGACCTACGGAGAATATTGATTGTCTGTCCATAAAGTCACTTCAGGCACAGGAGTGCCTAGAACTGTCAGGAAATGTTAAACCAGTAGTGGGTGGGGTGCGGAGTGTGGGTTAGTGAGTAGAGCTGTTAATCAGGCTGACTGTTTGGTAAAAATAACTGTTTTGAGCCCGATTGTCCTGCCGTGGGTGTTACAGATCCACAATTCCTTTAAAGTAACACCAGAGTTGTAAAGAGAGTTTAGGACATATTGACCATTATAACGCAGGCTGTTATGAAGAGGGGCCTGGATATTAATGCTAAAGTTGTACAAGACGCCGGGAATCCAAAACAAAAAAACAGAATTGAGTGCAGTTCTGGCCAGCTACTTGGGGGAAAGATGTCGATAAGCGTGAAAGAGTGCAGGGAAAATTACACGGACATTGCTGGTATTTCAGGAAATAATTATAGCGATAGGTTGAACAGGTTAGAACTCGATTACCTGGAATACAGGGGAATGATGGGGTATCCTAGCAGGATTCCAACTTTTCTATGCCATTTGCCCCTACAATTAGAGGAAGGGTCCAGGACCCTAGGTGGGGAAGCACTGCTAGAGATATAGAAATCTATGATTGTATAAATAGGGTGAATGCAGTTAGTTATTTCCCCCTCAGGTTGGGTAAAATCATGGATTTAGGGCAAAAAAGTGACACATTTAAGGGTAATCTGAGGGAGAACTACTTCACTCAGTGGGTGGTGCGAATGCGGAACAAGTTCCCAGCAGATGTAAGAGATGAAGGTCCGATTGTGGTATTTGAGAGATGTTTGGGTAGGTACATAGATGAGGGAGGTATAGAGGGCTGTGGTCTGGGTGCAGGGGGATGGAACCACACCGAACACGGCACGGACTGGATGGGCTTTAACAACCCTGTGTCTGTGCTGTAAGGGCTCTGTGAATCTCAATTGAAACTTCTACACATAATCGACATTTATTGCAGACTGGTCATAGAAAACATAGAAAATAGGTGCAGGAGTATGTCATTCGGCCCTTCGAGCCTGCACCACCATTCAGTATGATCATGGCTGATCACCCAACTCAGAACCCTCTATTTGCTTTCTTTCCATCCCTTTAGCCACTAGGGCCATATCTAATTTACATTATACATAACTTATAGGTCGTATCCAACACTGCGATTTATTTTGGACCAGCGGCTGCACTGCCGAGAGCTCTGTAGAGCTGGAACCACATTGAGATTTACTGAATGCACCTCCAAGGGGTAGAAACAACCGCTGGAATTTCAGTATCACCGTTACAAAATGGCTGAATGTTCAGTTCATCTTTGTCACAATGAAACCGAGAACGTGTCACACTGAGTTTGTTATTTCCCCGCTCGGTTATCTTTGCGAGCCACTTCCTCTGTCACCAGGGCAACAGCTCACCAGAGCTGCAGAGAGTGTTGAACATGTTTATCGCTCTCTGGTTGCTGACTCTCAGCGGAGAGAGACTGGCCTCAGATACGAGGATGCTTTGAACATTTCCTGTCCGGGATGGAATTAAGAAGATTGTAGGGATTGTATTTATGCGATTCTGTTCTGGGGGTCAAACATCTTGCAGTTAGTCATCGTTTCTGCATCAAAAGAAACAAAATGAAATCTCCTGCACTGAGTTTCCAGTGCTATATTTTTAATTTTATATTTAAAACATTTTGTTCCTGTTACCCGACGGGGAAAGTGGCTGTTAATTGACCTGGGCTACACCGCACTCAATAAAATAATGAACTATGTTCAATGTAACTGTGGGACCAAGTTAAAATGTATCAGCACCCTCTTTGTGATCCAAGGCCCATGTTTTACAGCTGATCCCCGTCCAGACAAAGGATCATCAGGCTCCAGTTCTGTCACGGGTTGTTGTGGGAGGGTAAGTTTTTGAACTGGGATTAGCTGAGACACTGCCGCATATTACCGGCAGCAAAGAGCCCAGGGAGAGCTGGTGCTTGAGATACAATCTTGGGATGGAGGCTCCAGGAATATGGAACTGTCAGTGTCTGGGCTTCGTTCTACGTTGGTGCTTTTACAGAAGCGGCTGGATGTTCCTCCTTCCGCAATGAAGCAGACGTCTCCGGGGGCTGGATATTGCTAGTGTGAATCTCTCAGTGTGAGATGTGGAAAAGATGTGCGAGGCTCTCGATGTGGGCTGTGACCCTCTGAGGTTGGATCCTGGGTTACCACACATGTCTTGACCCAGATAAAATGAATCAGGGAATCAAGTTGTCCGGGTTTATGAGATGTTGAGCGAGTATTTCTGTTCTGTGCTCAGATGTTTGGTTCTGAAGTCTCTTTGGAGGCAAAGCAGAGAATGAGTTCCCATTCCATCCATCACAGGGAGAGGCTGTGATTAAATACGCTGTTTTGTGTTTGCGCCAGTACAAATAGACCGGGGTTTCAGAATTCAATTCACATTTGGATATTCCCCCTCACTGTCACATGTCTATCTGCCAGTGGGAGTCAAACAGAAACTCAAGATGCTGAAGATGGAACAGAACATGGAACAGTACATCACAGGAACAGGCCCTTCGGCCACAATGGTGTGCCAAACCAGCAGAAAAGTAAATCAACCCCCGCCCTCAAACTCTAGGGTTGGTGGGGGGGGGGGGGGGGGGGGGGGTTGAAGTTAGGACGGGGGTGATTATTTACCAACTCAGTAACAACAAGTCTGGATGCAGTGGGAGTGGAGAGGGTGTCTGGATTAGACGGAGAGTGAGGGATCTGAGAGTGCTGCCTCAGAATAAAGAAACATCACTTTAAAACTGAGATGAGAGACATTACTTCAGCCAAAGGTTGCTTGATCTGTGGAATCTGTCACCACAAACAGTGGTGGAGGCTATCGTTGGGTATATTCATGTTCTGGATTGCTAAATAGGTTGAGAATTATAGCAGGAAGCAAGAATATAAAAACAGAGAACCACAACTCCTCTTGACAATTCATACAAAAAAAGACTGGTAATGTTCTATTTATAGAAGAGAAAAAAACACAAAACTAACCTAAAACAAACAAAAGGACTGGGCAGTCCATTTGAGGACAAGATTACAAAAAAAGAAGAAAACGTCCTCCTGGTCAAATCTGAAACTTCACAGAGGTAGAAAGAAAAGAAAAGAAATTAGATCGTATGAAAATATTGAATAAAAGGTGGCCAGGTTTGTTCAAATTTGAAAGATGTATCAAACGTCCGACTTCTAATTTTCTCCAAGTTTAAACAAAACATAATGGAGGAGAGCCAGAAAAAAGCAGCAGGTGGATTAGGATCCCTGCAATGCAACAAAATAGCTCTCCTACCCAATAAATTTGAAAAGGCTATCACATTTACCATCTATAGAAATCTTTGAACCAGGGAAGAAAAAATCCGTCTCTGCTTCCATTTCCTTTCCATTTATTACCACAGAGTTAATAGGACTGGCTGGTTTTCTTAATATTGAGTAAGAAGCCAGCTTTCCACTTTCTTCTTTCACTTTCATTAGAAGCTTCTTCAGATCCTCCTCACTTTCAGCCATTAGAATAGTATCACATGCATATCTGAATTTAGTAATATTCTGTCTGGTAATTTTCACTGCAACATTTTGAGTCCTCTACACCAGCATTCCTCACATGTTCAGCATATAGATTAAATAAGCAGGGTGAGGGGGCGTCACGTGATGACGTAGGGTCGAGACGTTGGGAATCCAGCTCCCTCGTAAAAAGTAATGAAATAGGGTTTAAATGAAGAAGAGTTAATAAATACCTACTAGAAACTGTTTATAAGCAACTCAGGATTATTTTTGGATATGGCTCCTAAACCGAAACAGAAGAAAGTTACTACTTCGAAGACTGAGCAAATCGGCGGGGAAAAAGGCCTAACCGTCTCGGCGAAGCCTCGGACTCAAGTTGGATCTCCTCCCGGCGAAGTGCATGGCGCTTCCGATGATGTGGGACAGGAAGTTGCAGCAATGTCGGCGGTCTCTGAGAAGAAACGGCAAGAACAACGCATGCGCGAAGAAACAAGCATGCATGAACAGATATTAACAAAACTACAAATCCCAACTATGGCTGGAAGTGAAAAATTGGAAGTCAATCGGAAGTGGAATCAGACTCTTTGGGAAATACAGAGGATGAAGAAGAGGAAAAGAAGGAGGAGATTAAAGGAGACATAAGAGATATCCTGATATATATATGATGAATGAATTAAAACTATAAGAACAGATATAAGAAGGATGCAGACTACACTCGATAATGTGGTGGAAAAACAAAAGAGGATGGATAATAAAGTTAAAGAGATGGAAGTAAAAATGGAAGAAAACACTGAAAGAATAGATAAGATAGAAGACAATAATCTTGCCTGGACAATAGAAAGAAAACGGATGTTGGAAAAAATAGATGCGCTTGAAAACTCTAGTAGACGAAATAATATTAAAATTGTTGGTCTTATGGGAGGTACAGAGGGAGAAAATCCAATAAAATTCTCTCAAGAATGGATTCCGAAAATTTTGGAAATGAAAGAAGAAAGCCAAGTAATTGAAATTGAAAGAGCACACAGAGCTTTAAGACCAAGACCTCAACAAGATCAAAATCCAAGATCAATTTTGATAAAACGCTTCAGGTATCAAGATAAAGAAATGATCTTGAAGGCAGCTACTCAAGGTGCGAAAAAGAGAAATGGGCCATTGATAATAGAAGGGAAAAGAGTTTTTTTAAATCCAGACATAAGTTACGATCTTCTGAAGAGGCGGAAGGAATTTAATCCAGTGAAAAAATCTTTATGGGAAAAGGGCTATAAATTTGTATTGAACTACCCAGCAAAACTGATAATTTTCCTGGATAACGAAGAAAGAAGATTTTTCGTTGACTACCGGAAAGCGGAGAAATTTGTACAAGAATTACCTGATGTCCAGGAAGAGGACTAAAGAATTATAGAAATGAAGTGGACTAATGAGGACGACTGAAATAAGGTTGGACTTGACGGACATTTATAAGGAAAACAAAAATAGTTGAGGAGTATTAATTGGGAGTAGAGACATTAATTATTTTCTTTTTTTTCTTCACTAATATATTTTCTTTTTGTTTGCGGGGGAGCTGGAGGAGCTCCTGATCGATGGCTGCGAGTTTCACGTGTACAATCATGGCGATTGCCATGACCCGTAAAATGGGGGGGAGGGGGGTTAATGTTGTGTTCTTTTTATTCGCAACATTAATGGGGGGGGGTATTTTGTTTTTTTTTTCCTTATATATTAGTTACCTTTTTTCTATTTTTCTTTTTTGTCTGGATTGTTGGGGAGAGACTCATAGCAACAAAGAGAATTTCAAAGAGTTCCCAAGGTATTATGAATGATTAATTTACTTAATTTTTTAAGTTTTAATGTTAATGGTCTTAATGGACCTGTGAAAAGAAAAAGAGTTTTAACATATATTAAGAAAATGAAAGGAGATACAGCTTTTTTACAAGAAACACATTTAACAGAAACAGAACATAAGAAATTAAAGAGAGATTGGGTTGGAAATGTCATTGCAGCTTCATTTAATTCAAAATCGAGAGGAGTTGCAATTTTGGTTAATAAAACTTTACCAATTAAAATACAAAATGTAGTAATTGATTCTGTCAGGAGATATGTGATTATACATTGTCAATTTTTCAGAATTATTGGCTTTTATGAACATTTATGCACCAAATGAAAATGATGCAAAATTCATACAAGAAGGTTTTTTGAACTTGGCTGATGCACATGATAAAATATTAATAGGTGGAGAGTTTAATTTTTGTTTAGATCCAGTTTTGGATAGGTCAACTAAAGTTGCTACAAAATCAAAAGTAATAAACTAACTTTATCATTAATGAAAGATTTAAACCTGATTGATATATGGAGAAAAATTAATCCAAGAGAAAGAGATTATTCATTTTATCAAAAAATATTCAGGATAGAGTGAAAAATGTGGAATATAAAGTAAGAATACTGTCAGATCATTCCCCCTTGATAATGACAATGATAATGATGGATAAGGAGGAATCGATCTATAGATGGAGATTTAATTCAATTTTATTAAAACAAAGATTTTTGTGATTTTATGAAAAAACAGATTCAATTTTTTTTGGATACAAATTTACATTCAGTTGAGGATAAAATTATTATGGGAAGCGATGAAAGCATATTTAAGGGGTCAGATTGTAAGTTATACATCTAAAATTAAGACAGAATATATGGCAGAAATAGATCAATTGGAAAAAGATATAAAGTTAGAAAAAGAATCTCAAAGATATATGACAGAAGAAAAATGAAGACAACTTGTTAATAAAAAACTACAATATAATACACTCCAGACATATCGTACAGAAAAAGTAATTATGAGAACTAAACAGAAATATTACAAATTAGGTGAAGGATCACATAAGATTCTTGCTTGGCAGTTGAAAACAGAACAGGCTTCTAAAACAATAAATGCAATTAGAACAAGTGTAAATAAGGTTACTTATAAACCTTTAGAAATTAATGAAACTTTAAAAATTTTTTATAATGAACTATATCAATCAGAATCACAAAATAAGATTGCTGAGATAGATAAATTTTTATCACAAATAACCCTTCCAAAATTAAATTTGGAAGAACAGAAAGGATTAGATATGCCCTTTACATTAAAAGAGGTTGAAGAAGCTTTAGGATCACTTCAGAGTAATAAATCCCCAGGAGAAGATGGTTTTCCTCCTGAATTTTATAAAAAAAATTAAATATTTATTAATTCCTCATTTTATGGAATTAATATATCAAGTGGAAAGAATGCATAAACTCCCACAATCTTTTTTAACAGCGATCATAAGTGTATTGCCAAAAAAAGATAGAGATCCTTTAAAACCAACATCATACAGGCCTATTTCTTTGTTGAATACAGATTATAACATAATAGCAAACATTTTATCTAATAAAATATCTAAATATTTACCAAAATTAATACATATGGATCAAACAGGTTTTATTCAAAACAGACAATCAATGGATAATATAACCCGGTTACTTCGTATAATTCATTTGGCACAAAAAAAGAGAGGAAATGAGTGTGGCAGTTGCTTTGAATGCAGAAAAAGCATTTGATAGATTGGAATGGGATTTTTTATTTAAGGTATTGGAAAAATATGAGTTAGGAAAATCTTCTATCCAATGGAATAAAACCTTAAATACTAATCCTCAAGCTAAAGTAGTTACAAATGGTCAGATTTCAACACCATTTTGCTTAACGAAGTCAATTAGACAAGGCTGCCCATTATCACCTGCTTTATTTGTATTTGCAACAGAACCATTAGCTGAATTAATCAGAACAGATTCAGACATTGGGGGTTTTAGCATTAATCAAGAAGAATATAAGATTAATTTATTTGCTGATGATGTTTTGATTTATTTAACAAACCCATTGCAATCTTTGCAAAGATTATCTTTTAGATTGGAAGAATATGGGAAAGTATCAGGGTATAAAGTAAATTGGGATAAAAGTGAAATTTTACCCCTTACCAAAGGAAATTATAATCAATGTCGATTAGTAACTCAATTTCGATGGTCAATAAATAGGATAAAATATTTAGGTATTAGAGTTGATAAAGATGTAAAAAATTTATATAAACAAAATTATTTGCCATTATTAAAAAAATAAAAGAGGATCTTGATAAATGGATGATGTTACCAATAACATTAATAGGTAGAGTTAATGCTGTAAAAATGAATATATTTCTTAGATTGCAATCTTTATTCCAAACTATACCAATACAATTACCTCAGAAGTTTTTTTAAAGAACTGAATAAATATGTAAGGAAATTTCTTCGGAAAGGAAAGATGTCAAGAATATCATTGGAAAAATTGACATGTAAATTTGATTTAGGAGGGTTACAACTTCCAAATTTTAAGAATTATTATAAAGCAAATCAACTTAGATTTATTGCGTCATTTTTTGATTTAAAAAAACCGGCATGGATTAGAATAGAATTAGATAAGATAGGAGAAAACATACCAGAAGGTTTTATATATAAATGGGAATCCAAATGGATACGGGAAAAAAACA
This sequence comes from Hemitrygon akajei, assembly GCF_048418815.1. Lineage (NCBI taxonomy): Eukaryota > Metazoa > Chordata > Chondrichthyes > Myliobatiformes > Dasyatidae > Hemitrygon > Hemitrygon akajei. Next base: position 1,877,747 of record NW_027331943.1, on the reverse strand, counting down.
GAATCTCCTATATTAAGACACTTGATTGATTTATGGAATAAGGTAAATATGGACGATGAGATAAAGAAATCTTTATTAGCAAAAAGAACTTTAATTCAAAATAGGCTTATTCCTTTTACAATGGATAATAAACATTTATATAATTGGTTCCAAAAGGGGATTAAACATATAGCTGATCATTTTGAAGGAGGGATATTGATGTCGTTTGATCAATTAAAAAAATAAATATAAAATATCAAACAACACTCTTTTCTGTTATTTTCAATTATACTCTTATTTACGAGAAAAACTGGGTCAAACAATGTTGATGCCAAAACTTAGTGAAATATAAATAATAATTCAAAAAGGAAAAATTAATAAAATTACATCTTGTATGTACAATTTGATTTAAAAACTGACAATTAAATCAGGAATTCATAAATCAAGACATAAATGGGAATCTGATTTGAATGTTAAAATTGATGGAAAAAGTTGGTCAAGATTATGTTCTGATAGTATGATAAATACAATAAATGTTCGACTTAGATAAATACAATATAATTTTTTACATCAATTATATATAACACCACAGAAAATAAATAGATTAAATTCAAATATGTCTGACCAATATTTTCGATGTAATCAAGAAATTGGTACTTTTTTACATTCTACTTTGTCTTGTTATAAAATTCAACAATTTTGGATAAATCTGAGACTTTTATTGGAACAAATTACTGGAGTACAACTCCCACATAGTCCAGTATTATTTTTATTAGGATACATTGAAGGGACAATACCGAAACTTAAATTGAATAAGTATCAGAAAAAAATTATAAAAATTGCATTGGCAGTAGCCAAAAAGGTTATCGCAGTTACTTGGAAATCTGATTTATATTTAACTATGGATCATTGGCATAATGAAATATATAGTTGTATTCCACTTGAAAAAATTACATATAATCTAAGAAATGAATATGATATATTTTTGAAAATTTGGCTCCCATACCTACGAAAGATAGGATTAAATACATAGGTCCTTTGAAGATAAAATTATAAAGTAATTGGGGAAAGTAAAAATAAATATTAAAATTATTTTTAACTCCATGGAGCATGTGGGGATCCTCCAATATCCAGGCAATCTTTCTCTTTTTTTTTCTTTCTTTAGATAAGGGTTAAGGGGGGGGGAGGGTTAATATTATTTTTTCTTTTTCTTATTATTTTATCATCACATTTATTCTTTGTAATTTTCTAAAAAATTAATAAATAAATAAATTGAAAAAAATAAACAAACAGGGTGACAGTATGCAGCCTGGTCATACTCCTTGCCAAATCTTGAACCAGTTTGTTGTTCTGTGTCGTTCTAACTGTTGCTTCTTGATCTTTGTACAAGTTTCTCATAAGGCAGAACAGATGTCCAGGTATTCCCATTTCTTTAAGGATTTGCCATAGTTTATTATGGACCACACTGCTGAAGGCTTTAGAGTAGTCAATAAAACATAGATGAATACTTTTCTGAAATTCTCGCGATTTCTCCATTATCCAGCATAGGTTAGCAATTTGGTCTCTGGTGCTTCTGCCTCTTCTAAAAGCAGCTTCTATCTGGCAGTTTGTGTTCCATATATTGCTCGGGTCTTGCTTGCACGATCTTTAGCATTACCTTTCTAGCACGTGAAAACTTTCGGTAATTTGAACAATACATTTCTGTTGTTGGGTATTGGGATAAAAACGGATCTTAATCCAGCCCAAAAGTTATTGTTGTTTATATTTTCCTAGATCTGCTGGAAAATTGCATGCAACACTTTTACAGCATCACTTTTTAGAATTTTTAACAATTTTACTGAAATCCTGTCACATCCTGCAGCCTTATTATTGGCAATGTTTTCTATCACCCATTCAACTTCACTTTCCAGAATGTCTGGCTCTAGATCGATGAGGGAGTCATTGCAGGTGTCTTCACTGTTGGATCTTTCTGCAATTCTTCTGTGTGTTCCTGCCATTTCCCTTTGATGTCCTTTGCTTCTGTAAGGTCCTTCCCTTCTTTGTCTTTTCCTATGCTCATTTTACATGAAATGTTCCTTTGATTTCTCTAATCTTCTGCAACAGATCTCTTCTTTTTTTCCAATTCTGTTGGCTTCTTCAGCTTCACTGCATCGCTCCTTTAAGTAAGTTTCCTTATATTTCCGTGCTATCTTCTTGAAATTTGTGTTCAGTTGGAGGTCTTTGTACCAATCTCCATTTACTCCCTGGAATGTCGGAGAGTGAGCAGTGACCTTACAAAAGTCTTTAAATTTGAAGGAATGTGTAACTGAATCACACTTTTTTATTTGTGTAATTCAGGTCATTGCCAGCAGGTGGGGCTTTCTTCCACGCAGACGAGACAAGCAGACGGTAATCAACCAACGACAGAGTCAGAATGGACACAGGTATGCTCACTGGCCTCTTTCTCATTAAAACTCTGTCATCATGGTACACGTGTAGTCAAATCATCAATAATTCAGAGGGATAAACTTGGGCGATAAAGGGGCAGAGAGAAAGTACCATCAAACAGGGTCATTGTTCCAACTGGTAAAGCGTCCATGAGCATTGGAACAATTCACCAGGTCCAGCGCGGGGACCTAACGAGGGGAATGATCGAATCGCTCCGCTCACCACACAAATCTTCACCTGAGTGAAAGGAGAAGGAGCCCCTGAATAAGGTGGGAGTGGGTAACACTCAGACAGGAATACAACAGCGGGCAATGTAACAGTCAAGGGAACAGACAGAATTTCCGTCAGCATTTGGTACGCCCTGATGTGGGAAATGCCTCCGACAACCATTGAGAGAAACAGATGTTGTTTTCTGTTTGGAAGGGCAATGGTGAATTCTCCCCAGATTAACGGGTTGTTGCACAATGGAGGTGAGGGGAGTTCCCGGTGTTTGTTTTCTGTGGCCGAGTTAAAGATCATTATATTGAGGGAGGACGGGCTGGGTGCAGGAGATAGTGAACAAGAGAAATTGTACACAGGGAATCTGGGGGGGCGGGGGGCTACTGAAGCAATGAAATGTCCTTGGCGAATAGGATTAAAGTAAAACAAGATAATAAGTGGAGAGGGCACCGTACAAAATGCTGGAGGAACCCAGCTGGTCAGGAAGCACCTATAGAGAAAACGTTTCGGGCTGAGAATCTGTAAATTGATTTCAAAGTCGTCTTGGGTACATAAAATAGAGTCAGCACTAGAGGAGCATTGCTCTGGCTGAAGGTCTGTGACCAGTCGTGTTCGCAAGGATCACTGTTTCGCCATGCGTCGTGTGTGTGAATCAAATAGGTTAATCATATGATATACTGGGTGGACTTATTCGTTGATTTACAGAGTTGGAGGAGTTGAATAAATTTGGGACTGTTGGCAAAGTGTTCAGCATCCAGTTAGAAATAGGAACAGAGAGTCACCAAGTACAGATAATTCAGGTAAATGTGAGAAGTTGCATTTTGAGAAATCAAATTCGAGAGCAATGATAGATAGATAGATAGATAGATAGATAGATAGATAGATAGATACTTTACTCATCCCCATGGGGAAATTCAACTTTTTTCCAATGTCCCATACACTTGTTGTAGCAAAACTAATTACATACAATACTTAACTCAGTAAGAAAATATGATATGCATCTAAATCACTATCTCAAAAAGCATTAATAATAGCTTTTAAAAAGTTCTTAAGTCCTGGCGGTAGAATTGTAAAGCCTAATGGCATTGGGGAGTATTGACCTCTTCATCCTGTCTGAGGAGCATTGCATCGATAGTAACCTGTCGCTGAAACTGCTTCTCTGTCTCTGGATGGTGCTATGTAGAGGATGTTCAGAGTTTTCCATAATTGACCGTAGCCTACTCAGCGCCCTTCGCTCAGCTACCGATGTTTAACTCTCCAGTACTTTGCCCATGACAGAGCCCGCCTTCCTTTCCAGCTTATTAAGACGTGAGGCGTCCCTCTTCTTAATGCTTCCTCCCCAACACGCCACCACAAAGAAGAGGGGGCTCTCCACAACTGACCTATAGAACATCTTCAGCATCTCACTACAGACATTGAATGATGCCAACCTTCTAAGGAAGTACAGTCGACTCTGTGCCTTCCTGCACAAGGCATCTGTGTTGGCAGTCCAGTCTAGCTTCTCGTCTAACTGACGAATGTTGGGACTGATAATAAGATTGATGTACTGTCGGGTCTTGTGATGGATGTGCATAGCTCCCTGAAGGTGGCAACACAATTGGTAGTGTGCTAATGATGAGTTGTGGTATTTGTTAAAGTTAGACTGTAACTGGATACGCGTTGGTTAAGAGACAATTTCAGTATTGTGCACAAATCGAGAATGATGTGGAGGGTCTGTAGAGGGTGCAGATGAGTTTCACCACAAAAACCTGAGGTAACAGGTTAAGTTTAGATGGTAAAGTTTAAAGGGGATTTAGGATGCATGTTTTCCACAGAGAGTGATCGGTGTCTGGAATGAACTGCCGAGGGAGGGACTGGAAACAGATACTCAGCAGCGTCTGGGAGGCGTTTGAACTCATGAGTAGGCCGGTAACGGAGGGATATTGACCGTGTTCCTGAAGATGGGATTGGTTTAAATTGGCATCGTGTCCGCATACGCATTGTACACTCTACTACTTTATGTTCTATGACCGACTACAGATCTGAACTCCGCCATCTCCGCCATCTCCGCCTTCCTGACAAATTGTGATGAACACCAACTGTTCCAGTTGACGAGATTCTACATGGAGCGACTGGAGCAGGCGATTGAGGAGGGTGTGGAGGGAGTCGGTTTCATGTTAACTCATGATCATCATTTCAATGAGCGAGAGTATCACGTAAGTGGTTGGAACATAGGCTGAGTGTAGATTCTACTGAATCAATCACAGACCGACAGAACCGGTGTAATGGCACCTCTGGGCAGTGAAAATCCTGTAATGCTTGTGGTGAACATCAAGGAAAGAGTTTTCATCTGTGAAAACCCTGAACTTTTATTAACCAATACAAGCCTCTCTCCAGTTTTCTGATCACATTCATTTATAGACAGATTAGGATACAGGCAATGATTGACTGGTGAATTTAGTGATGTGATACTTGACGGACATTGCAAGTGGACAGAGAACCACTTTACACCACTCAGTCTGACATCACATCATCTTCCCAATGTTCGACCTGAATGGCCATTCACCAATCTGTGTTCTTCTCATGACCCACGGGTTTCCCACAAATCAAATATATAGGGACATATTTCTCAGCTCATTCTCAGTCTACCTTCAACCCTATTTTCAACTCAGGCAACATTGACTATCGTCTCTCATTTGAACTGCTGGCCCTTATTTTGATCAATATCCCAACATGCCTCATGTTTCTGTTACCTTTTGTTCCTTGTGACTTCCAATTTGAGTTTGTAATTACCGCAGCATTTACTGTTAACATGGGAAGTGCAAAGTTAGTGCCACTGAAAATATTCCAAACACCTACAGCTAACATAGAATTACAAAGAAACAGCTTTCCAATGGTCCTCGTGCTACTGGAGTGCATTCACCTATTGCCACCCAGAATGAATATTAGTGAAGAGCCAGACACCATACTGAGCACGACATTCCACGTGAGGCAGCTGACAATTTCAGTCCAAACTTTTTACTCAACATTACCACCAGTTGGCTTTGGTCTGTCACACACGCACAATAGTCCTGAGTTTGCTGGCTGCTCCTCACTGCCAGTTTCCAGCTGTTGGCTGGCACTGGACCCCTCATGGAGCCTGGCAGTGAAGGGTGAAGCTGCTGCGGTTCACCAGGGATTACCCTGGCGAAAATCAACAGTGACCCGGCCATATTTTCACCTAGTCATAGTCATCAAACCCTACAGTACAGCAACAGGCTCTTCTGCCCATCTAGTCCACACCGAGCTATTATCTGCTTAGTCCCATTGATATGAACCCGGACTGGAGACATCCAAAACTCCCCCATTAAATGAACTTATCCAAACTGATCTTAAATAATCAACTCGAATGTACATCGACTAATTAAGATGGCAGCACGTTCCGCGCTCTTCAGCAACCTCTGAGTGAACAAGTTCCCCCTTATATTGCCTTTCACCTGTCATCATTACCCCATGATCTCTAATTCCAATCCCACCCAACCTCAGTAATAAATGCATTTTCGCACTAACTCTCTCTATACCTTTTATAACCGTGTATATCTCTTTCACATCTCTCATGGTCCTCCTACACTCTATGGAATAATGTCCTAGCCTATTCACACTTCCCCATTATCTCAGATCCTCAACTCCTGGCAACAATCTGTATTTTATTCTGCATTCGTTCAATCTTATTGATATTCTTCCGGGAGGCAGATGTACACATTGCTTCAAATTAGCCTCTGCAACATCAACTTCGACGTAATATCCCAACTTCTGTATTCAGTATTTTGATTTATGAAGCCCCATGTCCAAAAAGCTTTACAACGCCATCTACCTTCGATAACACTTTCAAGAAATTTTGTATCAGTATCACTTTGCAGGATCTCATCACACTTCCTACTCTTGTCATTTGTACCAATGTGGACCAAGACCTGCTCATCCTGCCCTTAAGAAAGTTTCAGAGATGATACAAGATATCACTGACCTTGGCTAGACACCATCCAAAAATCCTGTTCTCGTAAATAGAATCTCCAGTCTGTTCTCCTGACCATTGTATTCCCCGTCAGTGCAGCTCAGCACTTCTCATCCCTTCCGAGTCACAAAGCCAAACTCAGAGCCAGAGGCATAATCACCGTGGCTTTCCTCTGCTAGGCAATACCCCGAAACAAAAAGCCGTATACCTGTTACAAGGAGTTTCCTGTAGATGCTGCCTGTTCCCGTCCCTCTCCTGACAGTCACCCAGTTCCCTGTGTCCTGCCCCTTGTGCATAGCTCCCTCCCTGTAAAGTCTGTCAGTCAACCTCTCAGTCTCCCAAGTGATCCCGGGTTTATCCAGCTCCAGCTCCAATTCCTCAGCACGGTCTGTAAGAAGCTGCAGCTGGATGAAATTCCCGAAGGTGCAGTTGTCAGGGACACTGGAGGTCTCCCTGACTTGCCGCACCCTGTAGGAAGAGCATCCCACTATGCTGCCTGGCATTCCCACTGTTCTAACAGTGAAACAGAGAAGGGAAATATTACCCAAGATCTACCTAAATCCTCCGCCTCTCCTCACTGAACCCTCTCTGACACAAAGCCTCAATAACCTACTCTATCTCTGGCTCACTCACACTATGTCTGCTCTGTTTAAACCTTGCCAAGTGGATAAGTACCCCCGCAATCTGTGGCGTTCAGAAAGTCATCACTGGCCATGCTAAATTCTTTTAAATTCTTTTTCCTGCTACAAACAATTGCAGTCAGTGATCTGTGATGAGCAGAATGTGCCGGGTCAGTCCATGTTCTGGGTAGATTTGTACCCATCCCTCCGCCTCTCAATATATTCCCCATTGTTCATTACAGAGCGTGACTGACCTCGCGGAGAAGGGAAACCGAGCGGGCGCTTCCAAACTCCTCCTGGATCTGGTGATGGAGAAGGGCTCCGGGGCCCGGAGGGTGATGTGGGAATCCTTTGTGAAACTACATCACCACTTACCGAAGCTGAGGAGAATACTGAATGAAATACGGGAACGTGGTACGGTGAACAATACACTGTGTGTTACAGATGTAAATGCTGATGAATTTACAGTATTACACAGAACAGACTTCATGCAGGTTAATCTGTTTGAACAGGTGACGGCCAGTTCGCCTACATGGACACCGAGCGGGGTTTATCTGAAGTGCCCCCGCATCTGGAAGGTAAGCGATGGAACGGAAACCTTAAAGTCTATATTTGACTCTGAGAGTCTGAATACGTCTCTTTAGAGGCCTGTTTCGAGACTGTCAGAGTCTGGGAGACAGGTTTTTGTTGTTATTTTACACTGAGAGTCTGAATACATCTCTTTAGATAGATAGATAGATAGATAGATAGATAGATAGATACTTTATTCATCCCCATGGGGAAATTCAACTTTTTTCCAATGTCCCATACACTTGTTGTAGCAAACCTAATTACATACAATACTTAACTCAGTAAAAAATATGATATGCATCTAAATCACTATCTCAAAAAGCATTAATAATAGCTTTTAAAAAGTTCTTAAGTCCTGGCGGTAGAATTGTAAAGCCTAATGGCATTGGGGAGTATTGACCTCTTCATCCTGTCTGAGGAGCTTTGCATCGATAGTAACCTGTCCCTGAAACTGCTTCTCTGTCTCTGGATGGTGCTATGTAGAGGATGTTCAGAGTTATCCATAATTGACCGTAGCCTACTCAGCGCCCTTCGCTCAGCTACCGATGTTAAACTCTCCAGTACTTTGCCCACGACAGAGCCCGCCTTCCTTACCAGCTTATTAAGACGTGAGGCATCCCTCTTCTTAATGCTTCCTCCCCAACACGCCACCACAAAGAAGAGGGCGCTCTCCACAACTGACCTATAGAACATCTTCAGCATCTCTCTACAGACATTGAATGACGCCAACCTTCTAAGGAAGTACAGTCGACTCTGTGCCTTCCTGCACAAGGCATCTGTGTTGGCAGTCCAGTCTAGCTTCTCGTCTAGCTGTACTCCCAGATACTTGTAGGTCTTAACCTGCTCCACACGTTCTCCATTAATGATCACTGGCTCCATATGAGGCCTAGATCTCCTAAAGTCCACCACCATCTCCTTGGTCTTGGTGATATTGAGACGCAGGTAGTTTGAGTTGCACCATATCACAAAGTCCTGTATCAGTTTCCTATACTCCTCCTCCTGTCCATTCCTGACACACCCCACTATGGCCGTGTCATCAGCGAACCTCTGCACATGGCAGGACTCCGAGTTATATTGGAAGTCTGATGTGTACAGGGTGAACAGGACCGGAGAGAGTACGGTTCCCTGCAGCGCTCCTGTGCTGCTGACCACCGTGTCAGACCTACAGTCTCCCAACCGCACATACTGAGGTCTATCTGTCAAGTAGTCCACTATCCAATCCACCATGTGAGAGTCTACTCCCATCTCCGTTAGTTTGTGCCTTACGATCTTGGGCTGGATGGTGTTAAAGGCACTAGAGAAGTCAAGGAATGTAATCCTCACAGCACAACTGACCCCATCTAGGTGAGAGAGTGATTTGTGCAACAAATACGTGATAGCATCCTCCACTCCCACCTTCTCCTTATACGCAAACTGAAGAGGATCCTGGGCGTGCCTGGTTTGTGGCCTCAGATTCTGTATTATCAGCTGCTCCATGTTGGAGGCCTGTTTAGAGATGGTCAGAGTCTGGGAGACAGGTTTTTGTTGTTATTTCACACTGAGAGTCTGAATACGTCTCTAGAGGCCTGTTTAGAGACTGTCAGAGTCTGGGAGACAAGTTTTGTTGTTATTTCACACTGAGAGTCTGAATACGTCTCTTTAGAGGCCTGTTTAGGGACTGTCAGAGTCTTGGAGACAGGTTTTTGTTGTTATTTCACTCTGAGAGTCTGAATACGTCTCTTTAGAGGCCTGTTTAGAGACTGTCAGAGTCTGGGAGACAGGTTTTTGTTGCTGTGGCTGGAGGACAGGAAGCAATTTGCATTTGTCACAACACCCGGCACCTTCCCGGTCTCGGGATCGGTACCCGGAGGCCTCTGTGAGTTTGATAAACAGACATTCCCGTCGGCCTCTGTCCTGTTGCAATCGCTGTACCTACCTCTCCACCTATCTTTGTATCATCCGCAAACTTTGCCACAAATACATTTATTCCATCATCTAAATCATTGACAAACAATCTGAAAAGCCGCGGTCCCAATACTGATCACTGCGGAGCACACCAGTCACTGGCAGCCAATCAGAAAAAGGCCCCTTTTATTCCCACTCGCTGTCTGCTGCCTGTCAGCAATTCCGCTCCACGTGCCAGTATCTTTCCTGTGACGTCATAGATTTTTATTTGGTTTAGCAGGTTCGTGTGCGGCACCTTATCAAATGCTTTCTGAAAATCCAAGTAAATGGCATCCAATGACTCTCCTTTGTCCAACCTGCTTCTTACTTCCACCGTGAAATCTAACAGAACCATTGCTAACTTATTTTGTCATTAGTCTCAAAGTACCTCGAAACCCCAACCTTAGTAAGAGACTCCAACTCTTTCCCAATCGGTGAGGTTTGGCTAACTGGCCTATAATTTTCCTTCTTTTGCCTTCCTCCCTTCTTAAAGACTAATTGCAATCTTCCAGTCCTCCGGGACCATGCCCGAATCAAGTGATTCTTCAAAGATCATGACCAATCCATCGGTCATCTCTTCAGCAACCTCTCACAGGACTCTAGGATGTAGTCCATCTGGCCTAGGTGACTTTGCACCTTAAGAGCTTTCAGTATGCCGAGAACTTTTTTCTTTTCAAATAGCAATGGCACTCACTCCTACTGCCTGTCACTCACAGACCACTGCATGCTGCTAGCATTTTCCACAGTGAAGATATATGCAAAGTACACATTAAGTTATTCTGCCATTTGTTTGTCCACCATTACTAGCTCACCAACAGCATTTTACAGTGTTCCAATATAAACTCTCATCTCCCTGTTACTCTTCATATAACTGAAAAAAGTGTTTATTATCCTGCTTTATATTATTGGCTTTTCTGCCCCCATATTTAATCTTTTCCCTTCTTATCGATTTTTTAGTTGCCTTTTGTTGGATTTTAAAAGTTTTCTATTCATCCAACTTTCCCTCACTTTTGTTATCTTTCATGCCCTTTCCTTGGCTTTTATGCAATCCTTAACTTACTTTGTCAACCATGTTTGCCTGCCCGTGTCACTTGAGAACTTCTTCCTCCGTAGGCCGTATCCATCCTGCAACTTGAGACCTATTCCCAGAAGCTTCAGCCATCTCTGCTCCGCCGCCATCTCCGCTAGTATCCTTCTCCAATCTACCTGGGAAAGCTTCTCTCTCGTGCCTCTGTAATTCGCTTTATTCCATTGCGATCATCTTCGCTAGTATCCTTCTCCAATCTACCTGGGAAAGCTTCTCTCTCGTGCCTCTGTAATTCGCTTTATTCCATTGCCATCATCTCCGCTAGTATCCTTCTCCAATCTACCTGGGAAAGCTTCTCTCTCGTGCCTCTGTAATTTGCTTTATTCCATTGCGACCATCTCCGCTAGTATCCTTCTCCAATCTACCTGGGAAACCTTCTCTCTCGTGTCTCTGTAATTCCCTTTATTCCATTGCCAACATCTCCGCTAGTATCCTTCTCCAATCTACCTGGGAAAGCTTCTCTCTCGTGCCTCTGTAATTTGCTTTATTCCATTGCGACCATCTCCGCTAGTATCCTTCTCCAATCTACCTGGGAAACCTTCTCTCTCGTGTCTCTGTAATTCCCTTTATTCCATTGCCATCATCTCCGCTAGTATCCTTCTCCAATCTACCTGGGAAAGCTTCTCTCTCGTGCCTCTGTAATTTGCTTTATTCCATTGCGACCATCTCCGCTAGTATCTTTCTCCAATCTACCTGGGAAAGATTCTCTCTCATCCCTCTGTAATTCGCTTTATTCCATTGCGACCATCTCCGCTAGTATCCTTCTCCAATCTACCTGGGAAAGCTTCTCTCTCGTGCCTCTGTAATTCGCTTTATTCCATTGCGATCATCTCCGCTAGTATCCTTCTCCAATCTACCTGGGAAAGCTTCTCTCTCGTGCCTCTGTAATTCGCTTTATTCCATTGCCATCATCTCCGCTAGTATCCTTCTCCAATCTAGCTGGGAAAGATTCTCTCTCATCCCTCTGTAATTCGCTTTATTCCATTGCGACCATCTCCGCTAGTATCCTTCTCCAATCTACCTGGGAAAGCTTCTCTCTCGTGCCTCTGTAATTCGCTTTATTCCATTGCCATCATCTCCGCTAGTATCCTTCTCCAATCTACCTGGGAAAGCTTCTCTCTCGTGCCTCTGTAATTTGCTTTATTCCATTGCGACCATCTCCGCTAGTATCCTTCTCCAATCTACCTGGGAAACCTTCTCTCTCGTGCCTCTGTAATTCGCTTTATTCCATTGCCATCATCTCCGCTAGTATCCTTCTCCAATCTACCTGGGAAAGCTTCTCTCTCGTGCCTCTGTAATTTGCTTTATTCCATTGCGACCATCTCCGCTAGTATCCTTCTCCAATCTACCTGGGAAAGATTCTCTCTCATCCCTCTGTAATTCGCTTTATTCCATTGCGACCATCTCCGCTAGTATCCTTCTCCAATCTACCTGGGAAAGCTTCTCTCTCGTGCCTCTGTAATTCGCTTTATTCCATTGCCATCATCTCCGCTAGTATCCTTCTCCAATCTACCTGGGAAAGCTTCCCTCTCGTGCCTCTGTAATTCACTTTATTCCATAGCGATACTGATACCATAAGTTATGCTTCTCCAATCTACCTGGGAAAGTTTTTCTCTCGTGCCTCTGTAATTCGCTTTATTCCATTGCGATCATCTCCACTAGTATCCTTCTCCAAACTACCTGGGAAAGCTTCTCTCTCGTGCCTCTGTAATTCGCTTTATTCCATTGCGGTCATCTCCACTAGTATCCTTCTCCAATCTACCTGGGAAAGCTTCTCTCTCTTGCCTCTGTAATTCGCTTTATTCCATTGCGATCATCTCCGCTAGTATCCTTCTCCAATCTACCTGGGAAAGCTTCTCTCTCGTGACTCTGTAATTCGCTTTATTCCATTGCGATACTGATACCATGTTATGCTTCTCCCTCTGAAACTGCAGTATGAATTCACTCATATTATGATCACAACCAGTTCAGTGTTCTTTTGCATTAAGCTCCCTTATAAGATCCGAGCTATTACGTAACACCCAATCAAAGACAGAATTTTCCTGAGTAGTTTCAAGCACAAGCTGCTCTAAAACACTCTCTCGTAGGTATTCAATAAATTCCCTCTCTTGCGATCCGACTCCTGAAATTTTTTGGATTTTCTAATTCCCCGTGCATATTGAATTATGTCATCACCTTGATGACACGCCTTTCCCAGCTCCCTTTGCAATCTCAACCCCACACCTTCGCTACTATTTGCAGGCCAATATAGGATTCCCATAAAGCTTTTTTTAACCCCTGTAGTTTCTTATCTCCATCCACAAAGATTCAACATTCTCTAACCCTATGTAACCTCTTTATCAAGATGAGATTCCATCTTGAACCAACACAGCCACACCACCACCGACTATGCCTTCCTTTCCTATTGTCCTTTCGACAAGACGTTTATCCTTTAACGTTAAGCTTCCAATTATGGTCTTCTTTCAGCCACGACTCAGTGATATCCACAACATCATACCGACCAATCTCTAACTGCGCCAAGAGTTCGTCAGCCTTATTCTAAATGCTGCGTGCATTTAAATACAATGCGTTTAGTCCTGCATCTCCCCCCTTTTGAATGTTGTCGATGTGGTACAATTTAACAGTTTGCTCTGTCTGTATTTGAACCCAGTCATTGGCTTTTCCTTCCTTACATTCATGTTAAACCCATCATCTACTTGTAAAACTGCTGGTTCATTCACAGCTTTATCGTCCTAGTTCCAGTCCCCCGGCCAAAACACTCCCAACAGCTCCAGTAAATCTGCCCGCAAGAATATTGGTCCTCATCGTCCTAGTTCCAGTCCCCCGGCCAAAACACTCCCAACAGCTCCAGTAAATCTGCCCATAAGAATATTGGTCCTCATCGGATTCACGTGCAACCCGTGCCTTTTGTACAGGTCCTACTTACCCCGGAAGTGGTCCCAATTATCCAGAAATCTGAATTCCTGCCCCCTGCTCCAAATGCTCTGCCACACATTTCTCTGCCACCTCATTCTATTCCTATTGCCACTGTTGGGTGGCACAGGCAGCAATCCTGAGATCACTACTTTTGAGGTCCTGTTCCTCAGCTTTTTTCCTAATCCCTGTGTTCTGTTTTCCAGACCTCCTCCCTTTGCTTTTCCTATGTCGTTGTTACCAATGTTTGTCACGACTTCTGGCTGCTCAACCTCCCTTCTCAGGATATTGTGGACGCGTCCAGAAACATTTCGGACAATGGCACCTGAGAGGCAAAGTACCATCGGTGTGCACAGAATCGCCTACCTGCCCTCCTGACTTTAGAGTTCCCTATTACCACTGCCATCCTCTTCAACTTCCTGCTCTTCCGCACATCATCGGGGAATTGCCCGAGTTCATGTACCGGCTCCTCGGAGAATAAGAGACTGTAGACCAGTGCGGGGTGTGTTACATCGTGACTGGCTCAGCCTGGAAAAGGAAACTGAAATTATGTTCCTTTTCTGTGGCTCAGTACTGACAGCTTCATCCTAAAGGAGTGTCAAGAACATGGGGTCCATTGTGAGAGAAGTAAAAGTCAGTAGAGCAAGTAAATGCCCCCTCAGCCCCACGGTTACCCTCTGCAGGGTTGCACAATTCAGCAGAAGCTGAGCAGTGAAAGCAGTGAAACCACCCGCTCCACACAACACTCTCCTCTCCAGAATCACGTGTGCACTTGGTGCTCGCTGGAACACCGGGGAATCTGCAAACTACCAAAAGAGGGGAGAGTGGAGCCTTTAACAGCGGTTCTGAGTTAGATCAGAAATGTTTCTGGGCCGTCGTTCACTTTCAGACACTCTTATTTCTGATCACCCGATTTCACCCAATTAGTGTCTTTAACGAGTATTTTTTTTATTAAAGGAAATATGTCGTGAGCTCCATGTTAATCAGATCAGGCATTGACAACCTATTTCTTTCCGTCATAAGATGTTCGAAGGAAACACATGGAGACTCTGCGGACACAAACTGAAAAACTGAGAGTGAACACGATCCTGATGAGGGAGAAGGTGAAGGTTTTCCAGCTGGTTGATCGATACGCTGAGCTCACGGTCATTTCTACTGTTCGAGATCGGAGACTGGTGGAACATGAGCTGCTGGCAAGAGGCAGAGACCACGAGGAGTGGAGAGAGAAACATCTCCGTGGTAAGCTGGAAAAAATCCGGACTGATCAGTTATTCAAGAAGAGCTTTGTTCAAAAATTGAAAATATCTGTCTTTAGAAACAAATCCGGGATGTCCGCAGCAGTGGCCGGAGTCCCAGGGATCGGGAAAACAACAATGGTACAAAAGATTGTTTATGACTGGGCCACGGGGAAGATATACCAACAGTTCCAGTTTGTCTTCTGTTTCAAATTCCGGGATTTAAACTCCATTAACTGCAAAATAAACCTGAAAGAACTGATTCTGCATCAGTATCCCTACTTTGGGAATATCCTGGGAGAGATCTGGAAACACACAGAGGGATTGCTGTTCATATTCGATGGATTGGATGAATTAAAGGACAAAATCAACTTTGTTGATGGTCGGAGAGACACAGAATCACAGTACACAGGTCCTGAATTCAAGTGCAACGTGTCTGACATTGTGTACAGTTTAATCCAGGGCAAGCTGCTCCCAGGGTGTTCAGTGCTGGTGACCACCCGCCCCACCGCGTTACATTTATTGGAAAAGGCAGACATCAGAGTCTGGGCTGAAATCCTGGGATTTTTTGGTGAGGAACGGAAGGAATATTTCATCAGACATTTTGAAGATCAGAAGGTGGCAGCAGCTGTTTACAAACACGTGAAGGAGAACGAGATCCTGTACACCATGAGCTACAACCCCTCCTACTGCTGGATCCTCGCTCTGGCACTGGGCCCCTTCTTCACACAAAGAGTCAGGGACCCGCAGCGAGTTCCCAAGACCATCACCCAACTGTATTCCTACTATATTTACAACATCCTGAAAAACCACGGCCGTGAGATTGAGAACCCCCGTGATGTGTTACTCAGGGTTGGTCAGATGGCCTTCAGAGGAGTGTCCGAGAGGAAGATTGTGTTTACAGATGGAGATTTGATCAACTACAATCTGCAGCCTTCCCAGTTCCTGTCCGGGTTCCTGATGGAGCTTTTGGAGAGAGAGGATTGTGCCCGGAGCGTGGTGTATACATTCCCACACCTCACCATCCAAGAGTTTGTAGCTGCAGTCGCACAATTCCTGAATCCACATCCCGGGGATATCCTGAAATTCCTCACTGAAGCCCACAACACGACAGATGGGCGATTTGAGGTATTTCTCCGTTTTGTTGCTGGTCTCTCCAACCCAATGTCAGCTCGGACCCTGGAGGAGTTTCTGGGTCCATTTACTCATCAAACAACCTGCCGGGTGATTGACTGGGTGAAGGTGGAGGTTAAACGCCGGACTGGAAACATGAGGAGTGAAGCTGGTGAAAGGAGCCTCCTGAACACATTACACTACCTGTTTGAGTCTCAGAATCGTGGACTGTCTCAGGCCGCACTGGGATCTGTGGAAACACTTTCATTCAGTGGAATGACACTAACCCCAATTGACTGCGCGGTCCTGTCTCATGTCATCGGACTCTGTGATACAATGAAACACCTGAACCTGGAGAACTGCCACATTCAGTGTGAAGGAATCCAGCGGCTGGGACCCGGGCTGCACAAGTGCCAGGATTTGAGGTAACTTGACTTATCTCTCACTCTGAACTGTGAAACTGTTCTATTGTGCCGTTTCAATATAAAGGTATTTGGGTTAAACTGTGATAAATAAGATTGTGATGAATTGTGACAAATGCCTAGGGGATCAGTATTAATCCCCCAAGGACGGGAGGGTTCTGCAGATCCTTCTGAAAGGATCTTGGAGACTTCAACAGATCAGTGAAAAACGGCCAATGGTTTAATGGTAGTAAATCACAGGAATGGCCGTGTTTCTCGCTGCCTGTGACACATCCATTGACAATGTTCCTTCTCACTGTTACTGACACCCAGACCAACACTGACTGCAGCAGGTGGGTCAGAGATTCACGCCCACTTCCCATTGAGGGCCAAGAGACCGTCAGCAGACAGTCCCAGTGAGAAGGAAAGAAATACCATTGTGAGATTGTCCTCCCACTTCTATTCCCCGTGTGTGACTTTGCTCACTTCCAGATACGCAGAGAGAGAGGACGCATCTCCTCTGGGACTCTGTTCACACCCAACACACACCAACAAAAAAATTCTGCATCCTCTCGTCTTGTAGGACTATAGTTTACCCTTGAAATCCCCCTGTGGGACTTTTCATCCCAATCCCCCTTCGATACTTAGGGATCTCGTCCCCATCCCCATTCCTCCTGTGAGCTCATGATTACCCATTCCATTCCCTCCAGTGGTATCCCTTCCCATTCCCCCATCTGCCTGTGGGATCTCTCTTCGCCATCCCCCTTCATCCTGTGGGATCTCTCTACCCCATTCCCCTTCCTCCTCTGGGTTCTCTCTTCCCCATTCCCTTCCCTCCAGTGGTATCCCTTCCCATTCCTACATCCGCCTGTGGGATCTCTCTTCGCCATCCCCCTTCATCCTGTGGGGTCTCTCTTCCTCATCTCCCTTCCTCCTGTGGGATCTCTCAACCCCATTCCTCTTCCTCCTGTGGGTTCTCTCTTCCCCATTCCCTTCCCTCCAGTGGTATCCCTTCCCATTCCCACATCCGCCTGTGGGATCTCTCTTCGCCATCCCCTTCATCCTGTGGGATCTCTCTTCCCCATCCCCCTTCCTCCTGTGGGAACTCTCTACCCCATTCTCCTTCCTCCTGTGGGTTCTCTCTTCCCCATTCCCTTCCCTCCAGTGATATCCCTTCCCATTCCCCCATCCGCCTGTGGGATCTCTCTTCACCATCCCCCTTCATCCTGTGGGATCTCTCTTCCCCATCCTCCTTCCTCCTGTGGGATCTCTCTACCCCATCCCCTTCCTCCTGAGGGATCTCTCTTCCCCATCCCCCTTCCTCCTGAGGGATCTCTCTTCCCCATCCCCCTTCCTCCTGTGGGATCTCTCTATCCCATCCCCCTCCTGTGGGAACTGTCCTCCCCATCCCCCTTCATAGAATCGTAAAATAATAGAACACTACAGCACAGAAAACAAGCCATTCGGCCCTTCTGCTCTGTTCCGAAACTTCATTCCGCTAGTCCCATTGACCTGCAAGCCAGTCCATAACCCTCCAGACCTCTCCCATCCATGCATCTATCCAATTTATTCTTAAAGCTTAAGAGTGAGTCCACATTTTCTACATCAGATGGCAGCTCGTTCCACACTCTCACCACTCTCTGAGTGAAGAAGTTCCTCCTAATGCTCCACCTAAACCTTTCCCCTTTCACGCTGAAGCCATGTCTTCTCATATTTATCTCTCCCAATCTATGTTGAAAGAGCCCATTTGCATCTACCCTGTCTATGCCCCTCATAATTTTATAAACTTCTATCAAATCTCCCCTCATTCTTCTGCGCTGCAAGGAATAAAGTCCCAACCTGTTCAATCTTTCACTGTAGCTCAACTCTTGAAGACCCGGTAATCATTTCTGCACTTTTTCAAGCTTACTGATATCTTTCCTATAGTTAGGTGACCAGAACTGCACACAGTACTCCATATTTGGCCTCAACCTTGTCTTATACAACCTCACCATAACATCCTAACTCCTATACTCAATACTTTGATTTATGAATACAAGGATGCCAAAAGCCTTCTTTACAAACCTGTCTACCTGTGACGCCACTTTCAGGGACTTATGTATCTGAACCCCCAGATCCCTCTGTTCCTCCGCACTCTTCAGTGCCCTACCGTTTATCGTGTATGTCATACCTTGATTCGTCCTTCCATAATGCAACACCTCACACTTGTCTGCATTAAATTCCATCTGCCATTTTCTGGCCCATTTTTCCAGTTGGCCCAGATCCCTCTGCAAGCGTTGAAAGCTTTCCTCGCTGTCCACAACGCCTCTATCTTAGTGTCATCAGCAAACTTGCTGATCCAATTTATCACATTATCATCTAGATCATTGATATAGACAACAAACAACAATGGTCCCAGCACAGATCCCTGGGGCCCACCACTAGTCACAGGCCTCCAGTCTGAGAAGCAATCATCTACTACCACTCTCTGTCTTCTCTGACACAGCCAATTTCAAATCCAGTTTACAACCTCTCCATGGATACCTAGTGTCTGGACCTTTAGAACTAACCTTTTATGTGGGACCTTGTCAAAGGCCTTACAAAAGTCCATGTAGACAACATCCACTGCCTTTCCTTCATATGCACTCTTGGTAACCTCCTCGAAAAACACTACAGGATTCATTAAAAATTATCTAAAATGCACAAAACAATGCTGACTATCTTCAATAAGCTCTTGGATGTCCAAATCCTTGTATATCCGATCTCTCAGAACATCTTCCGATAATTTACATACTACTGATGTCAGCCTTACTGGCCTGTAATTACCTGGTGCACTTTTGGAGCCTTTTTCAAACAACAGAACTACATGAGCTACCGTCCAATCCTCTGGCACCGCACCCGTGGCTGAGGACATTTTAAATATTTCTGCCAGGGCCCCTGCAATTTCTACATTAGTCTCTCTCAATGTCCAAGGAAATATCATGTCAGGCCCGGGGGATTTATCTACCTTTATTTGATGTAAGGCAGCAAGCAGCTTCTCCTCTTTAATCTCTATATGTTCAATGACACTACTGTTTGTTTGCCTTAATTCCATATACGTTATGCCAGTTTCCTGAGTAAACACTGACGCAAAAAAAAAACTGTTTAAAATCTTCCCCATTTATTGAGGCTCCACACATAGACGACCTTCTTGGGGGCACATTTTGTCCTTTACTATCCTTTTACGTTGAATATATTTGTAGAAACCCTTCGGGTTTACCTTCACATGATCTGCCAAAGCAACCTCATGTCTTCTTTTTGCCTTCCTGATTTACTTCTTTCGTAATCCCTTACATTTTCTTTACTCTTCAATTATCTCATTTGTTCCTTGTTGCCTAGACCTGCGAAACACCTACTTAACCGGATCGCCAATATCCCTTGAGAACCAAGGTTCACTGTGCCTGTTAAATTTGCCTTTAATCCTGGGAGGAACATGCAAACTCTGCACTCTCAAAATTTCACCCTTGAAGGCGTTCCACTTAGTGGACACATCCTTGCCAGAAAACAACTTATCCCAATCCACTCTTAGCAGATCCTTTCTCATTTCCACAAAATTGGCCCTTCTCCAATTCAGAACCTTAACTGGTGGACCAGTCCTATCCTTATCCATAATTATCTTGAAACTAATGACATTATGGTCACTGGACCCAAAATGTTCGCCGACACATACTTCTGTCACATGACCTGTCTGGTTCCCTAATAGGAGATCAGGTACTGCACCCTCTATCGTTGGTACCTCAGTATATTGATTTAGAAAACTTTCCTGAACACATTTGACAAATTCCACGCCATCTAACCCTTTCTCAGAGTGGGAGACCCGGTCAATATGTGGAAAGTTAAAATCCTCTACGATTATAACTTTCTGTTTCTTACATTGGTCTGCTACCTCTCTACAGATTTGCTCCTCCAATTCTTTCTGCCTATTGGACGGTCTATAATACAACCCTATTAGTATGGTCACACCTTTCCCGTTCCACAGCTCCACCCATATGGCCTCTGTAGACAATCCCTCCATCTACGCACAGCTGTCACATTTTCCCTGACTCGTAATGCCACTCCTCCCCCTTTCATCCCTAACCTCTATTATGTCTGAAACACCAAATCATGAAGCTGGCACTTTTATGGAGTATAAAAGTGGATAAATATCCGGATCCTGACGGGATATTCCCTAGGACCATGAGGGAGGTTAGTGTAGAAATAGCAGGGGCTCTGACAGAAATATTTTAAATGTCATTAGAAACGGGGATGGTGCCAGAGGATTGGCTTATTGCTCATGTGGTTCCATTGTTTAAAAAGGGTTCTAAGAGTAAACCTAGCAATTATCGGCTTGTCAGTTTGACGTCAGTGGAGGGTAAATTAATGGAAAGTATTCTTAGAGATGGTATATATGATTACCTGGATAGACCGGGTCTGATTAGGAATAGTCAACATTTATTTGTACGTGGAAGGTCATGTTTGACAAATCTGATTGAAATTTTTGAAGAGGTTACGAGGAAAGTTGATGAGGGTAAAGCAGCGGATGTTTTATATATGGACTTCATTAAGGCCTTTGACAAGGTTCCGCATGGAAGGTTAGTTAGGAAGGTTCAATCGTTAGGTATTAATATTGAAGTAGTAAAATGGATTCAACAGCGGCTGAATGGGAGATGCCAGACAGCAGTGGTGGATAACTGTTTGTCAGGTTGGAGGCCGATGACTAGTGGTTTGCCTCAGGGATCTGTACTGGGTCCAATGATGTTTGTCATATACATTAATGATCTGGATGATGGGTGGCAAATTGGATTAGTAAGTATGCAGATGATACTAAGGTAGGTGGCGTTGTGGTTAATGAAGTAGGTTTTATAAGTTTGCAGAGAGATTTAGGCCACTTAGAAAAGTGGTCTGAACGATGGCAGATGGAGTTTAATGCTGATAAGTGTGAGGTGCTACACTTTAGTAGGAATAATCCAAATAGTACATACATGGCAAATGGTAGGGCATTGAAGAATGCAGTAGAACAGGGTGATTTAGGAATAATGGTGCATAGTTCCCTGAAGGTGGAATCTCATGTGGATAGGGTTGTGAAGAAAGCTTGTGGTATGCTAGCCTTTATAAATCGGAGCATTGAGTATGGGAGTTAGGATGTAATGTTAAAATTGTACAAGGCATTGGTAAGGCCGAATTTGGAGTACTGTGTACAGGTCTGGTCACTGAATTATAGGAAAGATGTCAACAAAATAGAAAGAGTACAGAGGAGATTTACTAGAATGTTACCTGGGTTTCAGCACTTAAGTTACAGGGAAAGATTGAACAAGTTAGGTCGTTATTCTTTGGAGCGTAGAAGGTTGAGGGGGGGACTTGATAGAGGTACTTAAACTTATGAGGGGGTTAGGCTTTTTCCATTGCGAAGAAGGGAGATTCAAACAAGAGGACATGAGTTGAGAGTTGGGGGCAGAAGTTTAAGGGCAACCCAACGGAGAATTTCTTTACTCAGAGAGTGATAGTTGTGTGGAACGAGCTTCCAGTAGAAGTAGTAGAGGCAGGTTCGCTATTGTCATTTAAATTAAAATTGGATAGGTATATGGGCAGGAAAGGAATGGAGGGTTATGGGCTGAGTGCGGGTCAGTGGGACTAGGTGAGAGTAAGTGTTCGGCACGGACTAGAAGGGACGAAATTGCCTGTTTCCGTGCTGAAATTGTTATATGGTTATATAGTTATTAGTCCTGCCCCTCCTGCAACCAAGTCTTACTAATAGCAATAATGTCGATATCATCATGTGCCAATCCACGACTAAACTCATCTGCCTTACATGCAATACTCATTGCATTGAAATAGATGCACCTGTGAACATTTCTCTCACATACAAACCATTGATATTTGTCTATACAAGCAGTCCTCGCGTGACCTTTATCCTCCTCCACATCACTATCTGCTCTAACACTCTGGTTTCCCTCCCGCTGCAATCTAGTTTAAAATCCCCGGAGAAGAACTTGCTAACCCACCGGCAAGGATGTTAGTCCCCTCCAGTTCAGGTGCAAATTGTCCAATTCGAACTGGTCCCACCTCCCCTGGAAGAAAGCCCAATTGTCCAGAAACATGAACTCCTCCCTCCTGCACCATCCTCTCAGCCACGTATTTAGCTGCATTATTCTCCTATTTCTACCCTCAGTAGCGCGGGGTACGGGTAGCAATCCACCTATGGGATCTCCCTTCCCCATCCCCTTACTCCTGTGGGATGTCCCTTCCCCATCTGACATCCTCCTCTGGGATCACTCATCCATCCTTCTTCCTCCTGTGGGATCTCTCTTCCCCTTCCCCCTTCCTCCTGTGGGATCTCTCTTCCCCATCCCCCTTCCTCCTGTGGGATCTCTTTCCCATCCCCCTTCCTTCTGTGGGATCTCTCTTCCCCATCCCCTTCCTCCTGTGGGATTTCTCTTCCCCCATTTCCCTTCCTCCTGTGAGTTCTCTCTCCCCCATCCCTTTCCTCCTGTGGGATCTCTTTTCCCCATCCCCCTTCCTCTTGTGGGATCTCTCTTCGCCATCCCCCTTCCTCTTGTGAGATCTCTTCCCCATCCCCCTTCCTCCTGTGGGATCTCTCTTCCCTATCCCCCTTCCTCCTGTGGGGTCTCTCCGCACCCCCGTCCTCCTGTGGGATCACTCTTCTCCATCTCCCTTCCTCCTGTGGGATCTCTCTCCCCCATCCCCCTTCCTCCTGTGGGATCTCTCTTCCCCCATCCCCCTTCCTCCTGTGGGATCTCTCTTCCCCATTCCCCTTCCTCCTGTGGGACTTCTCTCCCCCGTCACCCATCCTCCTGTGTGATCTCTCTTCCCCATCCCTTTAGCTCGGTTGGGTCTATTTCACTGTGTCCCATTGACATTTCTACATTTCTGTGTAGAACATTTTGATTAGCCATGTGGAAATGAGACAAAATATGTAGAGTTTACAGAGTCACACTGACAAACTAATTACTGATATTCGGTGAATACCTTGGAGCTGGGCAGTGAGGGCAATAACAGTGATGGGATCTGCAATCAGTGATTGGCTGAAGTGTTTAATGTTTCCTGAAATATCCGAGCGAGAGAAATTCCCTCAGCTCCACGATTTGAATCAGTTCGTTCATCAATCTGTCTGTTTGTGTTTAGACTTGGGCGGAATGAACTGGGAGATTCAGGAGTGAAACTGGTGTCTGCGGCTCTGAGGAACACGGAGTGTAAAATACAGAAACTGGAGTAAGTACCAGACTGTGGGAGATTGTGTTTACAGTCACTGGGTGTCTGACACTGAACATTAATGTGATCAGTAGAAACAAAGAAACATAGAAAACATACAGCACAATACCGGTCCTTCGGCCCACAAAGCTGTGCTGAACATGTCACTACCTTAGAATTACCTCGGTTTTACCCATAGCCCTCTATGTTTCTAAGCACCATGCAGCCATCCTGGAGTTAAAAGATCCTATCGTTTCCGCCTCCATCACTACCACTAGCAGCCCATTCCACGCACTCACCACTCTCTATGTAAAAAAACTTACCCCTGACCTCTCCTCTGTACCTACTTCCAAGCATCTGAAAACTGTGCTCTCTTATCCTAGCCATTTCAGCTCTGGGGAAAAGCCTCAGATTATCCACATGATCAATGCCTCTCATCATCTTATACAACTCTATCAGGTCACATCTCATCCTCCTTCGCTCCAAGGAGAAAAGGCTGAGTTTAATCAACCTATTCTCATAGGCATGCTCCCCAATTCAGGCAACATCCTTGTAAATCTCCTCTGCACCCTTTCTATAGCTTCCACATCCTTCCTGTAGTGAGGCGATCAGAACTGAGCACAGTACTCCAACTGGGGTCTAACCAGAGTCCTATACAGCTGCAACATTACCTCTCGGCTCCTAAATTCAATTCCACGATTGATGAAGACCAATAGACCGTACGCCTTCTTAACTACAGAGTCAACCTGCATAGCAGCTTTGATTGTCCTATGTACCTGGACCCCAAGATCCCTCTGATCCTCCACACTGCCAAGTCTTACCATTAATACTACATTCTGCCATCATATTTGACCTACCAAATTGAACCACTTCACACTTATTTGGGTTGAACTCCAACTACCACTTCTCAGCCCAGTGTTGCATCCTATCAATGTCCCATTGTAACATCTGACAGCCCTCCACACTATGCACAACACCCCCAATCTTTGTGTCATCATCAAACTCACTAACCCTACCCTCCACTTCCTCATCCAGGACATTTATAAAAATTCACAGACTTGGGGTCCCAGAACAGATCCCAGAGTCACTCCACTGGTCACCGGCCTCCATGCAGAATATGACCGTCTACAACCACTCTTTGCCTTCTGTGGGCAAGCCAGTTCTGGATCCACAAAGCAATATCCCCTTGGATCCCATGCCTCCTTACTTTCTCAATAAGTCTTGCATGGGGTACCATATCAAATGCCTTGCTGAAATCCATAAACACAACATCTACTGCTCTACCTTCATCAATGTGTTTAGTCACATCCTCAGAAAAATCACTCAGGCTCGTAAGGCATGACCTGCCTTTGACAAAGCCATGCTGACTATTCCATATCATATTTTGCCTCTCCAGATGTTCATAAATCCTACCTCTCAGGATCTTCTCCATCAACTTACCAACCACTGAAGTAAGACTCACTAGCCTATAATTTCCAGGGCTATCCCTACTCCCTTTCTTGAACAGGTGAACAACATTTGCGACCCTCCAATCCTCCAGAACCTCACACGTCTTCATTGATGATGGAAAGATCGTTGCCAGAGGCTCAGCAATCCCCTCCCTCGCTTCCAACAGTAGCCCGGTGTACATCTCATCCAGTCCCAGTGTCTCATCCAACTTGATGCTTTCCAATAGCTCCACCACATCCACTTTCTTATAATCTACATTCTCAAGCTTTTCAGTCCACTGCAAGTCATCCTTGCAATCGCCAAGATCGTTTTCCGTCATGAACACTGAAGCAAATGTTACGTATCAGTGACACGTGACAGTGGTACCCTTGTTACGTGAATGGGGTTGAAGCTATACTGGACTTGAGGTAATGGTCTTGTGATGGTGGAGTGACGTCATTTTCCCGCCAGTGGAGGTCACGTAACAGTTATTTTTTTATAGGGTATAAAAGGAAGACCCCACCCTGTGGGGTGGGGCAGTTCGTGGCTGGATTTGCCATGTTGACTTCATGCCACTGCGTGTTTTAATGTTATGACGCAGTTTAGTTGAAAAATGAAGTTTTATCTAATGCCTAAAGTTTAAAAGGTCATTGCCAGCCGTTTCTTTACAATACTGCTAGTGGAGAGTGAAGATCGGATTCGGGAGTTAAAGATCGAGGAGAATCGAATTTCGACGGGAAAACGGGTTCGACCTTTCACATCTTATCCTCTTGCTCTTCACATACTTGTAGAATGCTTTAGGGTTTTCCTTAATCCTATCCGCCAAGGCTTTCTCATGGCCCCTTCTAGCTCTCCTGATTTCATTCTTAAGCTCCTTCCTGCTAGCCTTATAATCTTCCAGATTCATGTTATTACCTAGTTTTTTGAACCTTTCGTAAGCTCATCTTTTTCTCTTGACTAGATTTACAACAGCCATTGTGCAGCACGGATCTTGTACCCTACCATCCTTTCCATGTCTCATTGGAACGTACCTATTCAGAACCCCACACAAATATCCCCTGAACATTTTCTACATTTCATCGGTGTGTTTCCCTGAGAACATCTGTTTCCAATTTATGCTTACAAGTACCAGCCTGACAGCCTCATAGTTCCCCTTACTCCAATTAAAGGTTTCCTTAACTTGCCTGATCCTATCCGTCTCTAAGGGTATGGTAAAAGAGATAGAATTGTGATCACTGTCTCCAAAATGCTCTCCCACTGAGAGACTTGACACCTGGCCAGGTTCATTTCCCAATACCAGATCAAGTACAGCCTCTCGTCTTGTAGGATTATCTACATATTTTGTCAAGAAACCTTCCTGAACACACTCAACAAACTCCACCCAATCTAAACCCCTTGCTCTAGGGAGATACCAATCAATATTTGGGAAATTAAAATCTCACACCTCAACAACCTTATTATTGTTACTCCTTTCCAGAATCTGTCTCCCTATCTGCTCCTCGATGTCCCTATTACTGTTGGGTAGTCTATACAAAACACACAGTAGAGTTATTGACCCCTTCCTGTTCCTAACTTCCACCCACAGAGACGCCGTTGACAACCCCTCCATGACTTCCTCCCTTTCTGTAGCCGTGACACTATCTCTGATCAACAGTGCCAGGTCCCCACCTCTTTTGCCTCCCTCCCTGTCCTTTCTGAAACAATTAAATCCTGACACTCGAAGTAGCCATTCCTGCCCCTGCACCATCCAAGTCTCTGTAATGGCCACCACATCATATCTCTGAGAGCTGATCAACGCTCTAAGCTCATCCGTTTTATTCATCATACTCCTTGCATTAAAATAGACACATCTCAAACCATCAGACTGAGTGCCTCCCTTCTTTATCACCTGCGTATCCTCCCTTTCACACTGTCTCCAAATTCTCTCTATTTGTAAGCCAACCTCCCTCTCCTCCGTCACATCAATTTGTTTCCCTCCCCCCTGCAATTCTAGTTTAAACTCTCCCCAGTAGCCTTAGCAAACCTTCCTGCCAGGATATTGGTCCCCCGGGAATTCAAGTGCAACCCGTCATTTTTGCACAGGTCACAGCTGCTCCAAAACAGGACCCAATGATCGAGACATCTGAATCCCTGCCTCCAGCTCCAATCCCTCAGCTAAACATATATCGTCCACCTCATCCTAATCTTATTCTCACTGTCACGTGGCACAGTGTATAGTAAACGAGATAGAATTGTGATCACTATCTCCAAAATCCTCTCGCACTGAGAGACTTGACACCTGGCCAGGTTCTTTACTGTGATCTCTCCCTTTTCCTACCTATGTCACTGGTACAAATATGGACCACAACCTCTGGCTGTTCTCCCTCCCACTTCAGGATATCTTGGACGTGATCAGAAACATCCCAGACCCTGGCACCTGCGAGGCAAACTACCATCCGACTTTCTTTCCTGCGTCCACAGAATCATCTGTCTGACCCCCTAACTATAGTCCCCTATCTCTGCTGCCTTCCTCTTCCTTTCCCTGCCCTCCTGAGCCACAGGGCCAGACTCTGTGCCAGACTGAGTTGTTGCAACCCCTCCAGCAGTACTCGAACAGGAGTACTTATTGTCAAGGGGTACAGCCACAGGGGTACTCTCTAGTTCCTGCTTCTTGCCCTTCCCTCTCATGACTGTGAAACAATTCTTCAGTCTCCCGTGGCCCCGGTGTGACCACCTACCTGTAACTCCTCTCTATCACCTCCTCGCTCTCCCTGACCAGACGAAGGTCATCGAGCTGCATCTCCAGTTCCCTAACTCGGTCCCTAAGGAGCTGCAGCTCGACACACCGGGTGCAGATGTTGCCGTCCAGGAGGCTGGGAGTCTCCAGGATCTCCCACATCTGACACCGAGCACAGAAAACCAGCCTCACACACATACTCTCTGTCTGTATTGTAAACAGATAACCTACCTCGCCTCGACCATTTATCGCCGAAGCCCCGTTGAGCCAAAGCATTCCTACTCTGTCTCCCGCTCCTCTGACGCTCGCTCTGTAAATCTGTCTTCCTTTTAAACTCTTCTCGCCGTTCTCACTGGCCGACTTGCGCAGTCGTGCTGAATAAAAAATCAGTAATTGTGTTACTGAGAAACACTGGGGATTTGTACCGTCTCCTGTCTCTCCGTGTCCTTCACCCTCACTCTCTCTCTCATCTCCAGGCTGATCAATGTCGGTCTCACAGATTCTGGTGCCAAGGATCTCGTCTCCGCTCTCAGTACAAACCCATCACTGACGGTGCTGGACCTGAGTAATAATAAACTGGGAGATTCAGGAGTGAAACTGGTATCTGCGGCTCTGAAGAAGTGGAAGGGTAAAATACAGAAACTGAAGTAAGTACCAGACCGTGGGAGATTGTGTTTACAGTCACTGGGTGTCTTTCACTGAACATTAATGTGATCAGTAATTCTGTTGCTGTTAAACACTGGGGATTTGTACAGTCTACTGTCTCTCTGTGTCCTTCACCCTCACTCTCTCTCATCTCCAGGCTGAAACGTGTCGGTCTCACAGATTCTGGTGCCGAGGATCTCGCCTCCGCTCTCAGTACAAACCCATCACTGACAGAGCTGAGCCTGAGTGATAATAAACTGCAAGATTCAGGAGTGAAACTGGTGTCTGCGGCTCTGAGGAACCCGGAGTGTAAAATACAGAAACTGTGGTAAGTACCAGACTGTGAGAGATTGCGTTTACAATCACTGGGTGTCTGACACTGAATATTAATGTGATCATTAATTGTGTTTCTGATAAACACTGGGGATTTGTACCGTCTCCTGTCCCTCTGGGTCCTTCACCCTCACTGTCTCTCATGTCCAGGTTGGACATTGTCGGTCTCACAGATTATGGTGCCGAGGATCTCGTCTCCGCTCTCAGTACAAAACCATCACTAACGGTGCTGGACTTGGGTCACAACTCACTGACAGACCGATCTGTCCCCTCTCTCCGCCGCCTCATACTGACCCTCCCGAGTCTGGAGTGGATCGGGTGAGTGTTTGTGTTAATGTTCAATGTGATAAAATATCAGCGGATCCGCGGGTTTTCTGGTGATATTTGTCTGTGAGTGTTGTTGAAACATTAACCCCGGTCCCCTGTTACTGACGCTATTGTGTAATCTGTTTATTTCCTCTCTATTCTCCCATCTGCTTCAGGCTGGAGGTGAATCAGTTCAGTGAGACCGGGAGGAAGGAATTGAGATCTCTGCGGGAACTCAGACCCCGACTGACAATGTGGATCTGAACATCTGAATGTGGGAACAACCCCGCCCGCGGGATGGCGACATTTTAGCCGAGTCTCCGCCCCCCCCCCCCCCCCCCGCTTTAACTCCCGACCTCCCCTTTAATGGCCGCGCGCCGGGGGTAATTCCCAACGGTTTTTAACGGACCCGGCTCCAGTCTCGAGCTCGGTTACATCGGAAGCCGTCCCGCAGTGACGTATTTTCGCCTGTTGTCCAGTGGCGCAGCTTCCGCCGGATGTGCGGGTTCGAGACCCATCCCACGTGACACTGGGAGAATTGCACAGAGGGGAAGAGTCCGGGGTCCGAGGCTCAGTCTGGGAAACCGGTGTCCCGGGGTGGGATTATCTCCGGAGAGAATCCTTTTGCTCCCTTTGCTGAGGACGGTGCATTCGGCAGTCTGGCCAATATGATGATGTTAAATGGACAAATCCCTCGGCAGTGACCCTGGATCTGCAGCGATCCCGGACACGGCCCTGAAGTGTGATGTTCTAATCATCGGTTTCCCGATGCAGCGTGACGGTGAGAAACGGGAATGATAATTCAAACCGGTCACTCGTTGTCGCCGGTCAGTTAATTGTGTGACTGTGAGAGAGTCGGGAGCAGCTTATTTATTCCCGCACGTCAGCAGCTCACACATTGTTTAATTTACATTTGTCATGATGAAATCAATAAACCTGTAACTTCCTGTCTTGGTGCCGGACTCGAGTTTTATTTCAGGTTTCTGCTGCCCACCCCCCCGCACCCTGTGCACTGCAACAGTGGGTCGGAGCTCCTCACACTGACACAGTAGCGTCTCAGCTCCAGGCTGAGTGAGGTCGGATGCCCAGGATCTCATCTCCACCAAAGCCCCTTCCTGGCTAACTGATCCCCGCAGACAGATAAAATTGACGATAATATCACACGTGAGACCACTGAGGTCCCAAGTACGAGACGGATGGGAGATGGAATACCGGCGTTACACACGGAGTGAAGCTCCCTCCACCGTATGCCATTATACACTCCCAAAGTCAGACACAGAGAGAAGCTTCCTACACACCGTCCCAGCACACACTCCCCGGGTCAGACACAGAGTGATTCTCCCTCCACACTGTCACATCACACACTCCCGGGGTCAGACACAGAGACAATCTCCCTCCACACTGTCCCATTACACACTACAGGGACCAGACACAGAGTGAATGTCCCTCCACACCGTCCCATCACACACTCCCGGGGTCAGACACAGAGTGAATCTCCCTCCACACCGGCCCATCACACACTCCCGGGACTAGACACAGAGTGAATCTTGCTACACACCGGCACATTACACACTCCCGGGACCAGACACAGAGTGAATCTCCCTCCACACCGTCCCACCACACACTCCCGGGGTCAGACACAAAGTGAATCTCCCTCCACACTGTCCCATCACACACTCCCCGGAACAGACACAGAGTGAATCTCCCTCCACACCGTCCCATCATACACTCTCGGTGTCAGACACAGAGTGAATCTCGCTTCACACCGTTCCATCACACACTCCCGGGGTCAGACACAGAGTGAATCTCCCTCCACACCGTCCCATCACACACTCCCGGGACCAGACACAGAGTGAATCTCGCTCCACGCCGTCCCATCACACCCTCCCGGGACCAGACACAGAGTGAATCTCCCTCCACACCGTCCCATCACACACTCTCGGGGTCAGACACAGAGATAATCTCGCTCCACACCATCCCATCACACACACCCAGGGTCAGACACAGAGTGATTCTCCCTCCACACTGTCACATCACACACTCCCGGGGTCAGACACAGAGTGAAAGTCCCTCCACACTGTCCCATTACACCCTACAGGGACCAGACACAGAGTGAATCTCCCTCCACACCGTCCCATCACACACACCCGGGTTCAGACACAGAGTGAATTTCCCTCCACACCGTCCCATCACATACTCCCGGGGTCAGACACAGAGTGAAAGTCCCTCCACACCGGCCCATCAGACACACCCGGGACGAGACACAGAGTGAATCTTGCTCCACACTGTCCCATCACAAACTCCCGGGGTCAGACACAGAGTGAATCTTGCTCCACACCGTCCCATGACAAACTCCCAGGTTCAGACACAGAGTGAATCTCCCTCCACACCGGCCCATTACACACTCCCGGGACCAGACACAGAGTGAATCTCCCTCCACACCGTCCCATCGCACACTCCCGGAGTCAGACACAGAGTGAATCTCCCTCCACACTGTCCCACCACACACTCCCGGGGTCAGACACAAAGTGAATCTCCCTCCACACTGTCTCATCACACGTTCCCGGGACCAGACACAGAGTGGATCTCCCGCCACACACCGTCCCATCATACACTCTCGGTGTCAGACACAGAGTGAATCTCGCTTCACACCGTCCCGTCACACACTCCCGGGGTCAGACACAGAGTGAATCTCCTTCCACACCGTCCCATCACACACTCCCGGGACCAGACACAGAGTGAATCTCCCTCCACACCGTCCCATCACACACTCTTGGTGTCAGACACAGAGTGAATCTCGCTCCACACCGTCCCATCACACACTCCCGGGGTCAGACACAGAGTGAATCTCCCTCCACATTGTCCCATCACACACTCCCGGGACCAGACACAGAGTGAATCTCGCTCCACACCATCCCATCACACATTCCCGGGGTCAGACACAGAGTGAATCTCCCTCCACACCGTCTCATCATACACTCTCAGGGTCAGACACAGAGTGAATCTCGCTCCACACCGTCCCATCAGAAACTCCCGGGGTCAGACACAGAGTGAATCTCCCTCAACACCGTCCCATCACACACTCCCGGGGTCAGACACAGTGAATCTATCTCCACACTGTCCCATCAGACAGTCCCGGGGTCAGACACAGAGTGAATCACGCTCCACACCATCCCATCACACACTCCCGGGGTCAGGCACAGAGTGAATTTCCCTCCACACCGTCCCATCACACACTTGCAATGCCAAACACACAGTGAAGCTCCGTCTGCACCATTCCATCACTCAATTAATTCCACCCTGCAAAATCTCATTTCAGGGAGGTAGCACCATCAACTTGCGGGAGACTCCCGGAACTCCCGGGAGATGTGGGATGTCTGCAATAGAGTAGCTCCTTAGCGGCTAACCAGCTAGTTTAAATAGCGTTAGCTATGCTAATGAACGAATGACACCCGTTAAACTCACCTCAACAGTGATTTAACCCACCATGGGCAATGGAAAAGTCACTGTTGCAGACAGTGCAGCGAGCAACACTGTCATTATTCCTGACCCTTATTAGGCAGGGGAACACTTCAGTGTAGTCTGGGGTGAAGTACGTTTTGTATTTTATTTTTTGGAATACTCTGCCATGGTGCGCTCTCTCTCTCTCTCTCTCTCTCTCTCTCTCTCTCTCTCTCTCTCTCTCTCTCTCTCTCTCTCTCTCTCTCTCTCTCTCTCTCTCTCTCTCTCTCTCTCTCTCTCTCTCTCTCTCTCTCTCTCCCCTCTCTCTCTCCCCCTCTCTTTCTCGCTCTCTCCCCCTCCCCCTCTCTTTCTCTCTCTCTCTCACTCTCTCGCTCTCTCTCCCCCCCTTTCTCTCCCTCTCACTCGATCGTTCTCAAAAAAATCGATTTCCGGGATATTCTATATAATTTGCGGGCGTCAGGGAGCCGCTATCAATATGCGGAAGACTCCCGTAACTTCCAGGAGAGGTGGGATGTCGGACGCTTCACTTGAAATGGCCGCTGGGGAGGGAGTGACGGCTTTGGTAGAAGTGAGCACAAGAGAGGGAGGGACGCGCTGATTTAAAATGGGCGAATCCTTGGTTAATGTGGCCGCCAGGGATGGAGTGAGACACTGACTTACAATGGCCACTGTCACACGTAGAATCTATGGCGAAGGAGCATGCGGTGCCCATGGATACATCCCGGGATCGAGTGTGTTATTGATTGTAATAGCAGTATTTTAATTTGTGATTTATATAGTCTTGGGCATTGCATATATGTTTTAATTCTAATGAGGTTTTTCATTGAATAAACTAATGTATATACTCAGATATTCACACATATACATGTGGGTTTTGGGGAGGAGGGGTGAGGGCTTTGGGAGGAAGAGGAGTGATGGGACGAGAAGTGGACTGATGAGACGGTGATCGTGGCGAAGTCACTGACTCAATAGGGGACGGAAAGGGGAGGGGCGAATGTTCCTGTCACAAACTGGTGGCCGACATGGAGAAGATAAGGACGGGTGAGGAGGAGTGAAACGACTGGAAGGGAGCGGAAGTGACGGTACGGGGAGGGAGGGGGAGTGATGGGACGGGAGGGAGTGGTCTGATTGGACAGGTTGTGGAGGAATAGGATGGGGAGTGTGGGGGGTGTGACTTTTTCAATAGTGGAGGATGAATGGGTGGTGATATTTCCTTAGCAAATAAGACGAGCTGCAAGAAAGGGGGTATGCTTGGAGGAAAGGTGGAGCGGGGGCTTCGGGGTCGCGGTCAAGGCTGATGGGACGGAGAGTTGAGTGTCGCAACAGAGGGAGAGGGGAGCGACTCACTCAACGACGGAGGGAAGGGAACGTGTGGGGGAGCGAAATTTCCCATCAGAAAATGTTCACCACCCAGGATGTGGTGGATGGCGGGAGAACGGGCAAGGGGCCAGAGAGGGTAAAGAGTGTCTGGACTGACGGGGTGAGTAGGAGAGTGACTCACGGGGTAACAGAGAGAGAGAGGGCGATGAGGAGAGGCGAACATTGGCATCGCAAAATGGCAGCCAACCAGCATAAGATGCAGAGCATCGAGGTGGCGGGGAGAGGAAAGCGAGGGGGTGGAGGGAAGGGGTTTGCGAGTGAGGGGATAGGAAAGGGTTTGACAAGATGGTGAGTGTGAGGAAATGACACACTTCGTGGTGGGGGAGGTGGGAGGGAGGATCTCACACTGTCACAGAATGGCTGCCGGCAGAAGGTTAAAAGGAGAGTCGGGAGAGCGAGGAGGGACGGAAAGGAGAGGAGGGATGAGGAGATGAGATTGAATAAACAGGAAGGGAAGTGAGTGAAAGCTGAGGAAAAGGGTGTGCCCCATTCTATGATGCTGGGACAGCGGTTGATAGATAGATAGATAGATTAATAGATAGATAGATAGATACTTTATTCATCCCCATGGGGAAATTCAACTTTTTTTTTCCAATGTCCCATACACTTGTTGTAGCAAAACTAATTACATACAATACTTAACTCAGTAAAAAATATGATATGCATCTAAATCACTATCTCAAAAAGCATTAATAATAGCTTTTAAAAAGTTCTTAAGTCCTGGCGGTAGAATTGTAAAGCCTAATGGCATTGGGGAGTATTGACCTCTTCATCCTGTCTGAGGAGCATTGCATCGATAGTAACCTGTCGCTGAAACT
Organism: Hemitrygon akajei; assembly: GCF_048418815.1. Classification (NCBI taxonomy): domain Eukaryota; kingdom Metazoa; phylum Chordata; class Chondrichthyes; order Myliobatiformes; family Dasyatidae; genus Hemitrygon; species Hemitrygon akajei. The sequence goes on along the minus strand of NW_027331943.1, from coordinate 1,842,996 downwards.
GCTTCTCTGTCTCTGGATGGTGCTATGTAGAGGATGTTCAGAGTTATCCATAATTGACCGTAGCCTACTCAGCGCCCTTCGCTCAGCTACCGATGTTAAACCCTCCAGTACTTTGCCCACGACAGAGCCCGCCTTCCTTACCAGCTTATTAAGACGTCAGGCGTCTCTCTTCTTAATGCTTCCTCCCCAACACGCCACCACAAAGAAGAGGGCGCTCTCCACAACTGGCCTATAGAACATCTTCAGCATCTCACTACAGACATTGAATGACGCCAACCTTCTTAGGAAGTACAGTCGACTCTGTGCCTTCCTGCACAAGGCATCTGTGTTGGCAGTCCAGTCTAGCTTCTCGTCTAACTGTACTCCCAGATACTTGTAGGTCTTAACCTGCTCCACACATTCTCCATTAATGATCACTGGCTCCATATGAGGCCTAGATCTCCTAAAGTCCACCACCATCTCCTTGGTCTTGGTGATATTGAGACGCAGGTATTTTGAGTTGCACCATATCACAAAGTCCTGTATCAGTTTCCTATACTCCTCCTCCTGTCCATTCCTGACACACCCCACTATGGTCGTGTCATCAGCGAACTTCTGCACATGGCAGGACTCCGAGTTATATTGGAAGTCTGATGTGTACAGGGTGAACAGAACCGGAGAGAGTACGGTTCCCTGCGGCGCCCCTGTGCTGCTGACCACCGTGTCAGACCTACAGTCTCCCAACCGCACATACTGAGGTCTATCTGTCAAGTAGTCCACTATCCAATCCACCATGTGAGAGTCTACTCCCATCTCCGTTAGTTTGTGCCTTAAGATCTTGGGCTGGATGGTGTTAAAGGCACTAGAGAAGTCAAGGAATGTAATCCTCACAGCACAACTGACCCCCTCTAGGTGAGAGAGTGATTTGTGCAGCAAATACGTGATAGCATCCTCCACTCCCACCTTCTCCTTATACGCAAACTGAAGAGGATCCTGGGCGTGCCTGGTTTGTGGCCTCAGATTCTGTATTATCAGCCGCTCCATGGTCTTCATAACGTGCGACGTCAAGGCAACAGGTCTGAAGTCATTCAACTCCTTTGGTTGTGGTTTCTTCGGTACCGGGACAATACAGGATGTTTTCCACTGTCTGGGTACTCTTCTCTGCTCCAGGCTCATGTTGAAGATGCGCTGTAGTGGTTCTCCCAGCTCAGTCGCACAGGCCCTCAGTAATCGTGGGGAAACTCCATCCGGTCCAGCCGCCTTGCTGGTACAGATCTTCCTCAGTTGACCTTCCACCTGTGCAGCCGTAATCCAGGGCGTGGGCAAGGTCTCCTGTGAGTGGCTATTTTCCTGTGAGGGAAGTAAGCCTGGTGTGGAGTTCTGCGGTGAGGAAGAGATTGAGCTGTCGAACCTGTTGAAGAAGTTGTTCAGCTGGTTCGCTTTCTCCACATCTCCACTTATGTTCGCCCCCCGCTTTGCACCGCATCCGGTGATGATCTTCATCCCATCCCACACCTCCTTCATGCTTTTTTTCTGCAGCTTTTGTTCTAGCTTCCTCCTATACTGCTCCTTTGCCCCCCTTATCTGTACTCTGAGTTCCTTCTGAACTCTTTTAAGCTCCAACTGATCACCATCTTTAAAGGCCCTCTTCTTCTGGTTTAGGAGGCCTTTGATGTGACTAGTGATCCAGGGCTTATTATTGGGATAGCAGCGAACAGTTCTAACAGGGACAACTGCATCCACACAAAAGTTAATATAGTCCGTTGTGCATTCAGTGACCTCCTCAACGCCCCCACAGAGCCCCCCTTGCAGTACATCCCAGTTAGTAGTACCGAAGCAGTCTCTCAGGGCCTGTTCAGCTTCAGGAGTCCACTTCCTAAAAGAGCGTGTGGTAGTGGGATGCCTCATCACAATTGATTTATATCTGGGCTGTAACAAAACCAGGTTGTGATCAGCTTTCCCCAATGAAGGCAGTGGGGATGCACTATATGCCTCCTCTACGTTTGCATACAGTAGGTCAATAGTCCTATTACCCCCGGTGTAGCAATCCACGTACTGGGAGAAAGCAGGTAGTGTCTTGTCCAAAGTCACATGGTTGAAGTCCCCTGTAATTATCACCAGTGCCTCAGGGTGCTGTGTCTGAAGCCTAGCAACAGCGGAGCTGATGACGTCACACGCTACCGTTGCGTCGGCACGCGGCGGGACATACACATTCACCACAATGACGCTTGCGAATTCTCGAGGCAGGTAATATGGCCTCATACTCACGGCGATCAGCTCAATATCTCTTTCACAAACGGAGATCTTTGTACTCACATGCCCAGGGTTACACCATCTTTCGTTAATGTAGACAGCGTTAATTGTTGCCAATGGTAACCATCACAAAATGGTCGCCGGCCAGGGTGAGATGGGCGGTGATAGAGGGGACAGAGAGTGGACTGTTTCAGGAGTGACGGGAGCCGAGGATGGGAGCGGGCGGCTCGTAACAAGGGAGCTGGAACTGGGGGGTTCCCACGGGGGAGGAATGTGACTGGCACCGTTACCCTCCTTCCCCCCCACCGTCTCTAAAATCCCGCCCTGATATTTCTTTCGGGCCGAGCGACCTGAGGCTCGGCCCGAATCCTTCAGGCTGTCCCGTGGAGTAGGGGGACGTGTCGTCACTGGAGCCCGTCAAGGGCAGGATTGGGCACCGGCTTGCCGGAGAAGACGGAGGCAAGGTCTGGCGGTGCGGGCTGGTTGGCGTGGATCACCATCATTTTCTGCGGGGGAGGGAGAGGGAGGGGTCAGATTGAGGAGGGGAGGGGGAGAAAGAGGTGAGGAGATGAGTCCCAACACCCACACGCTCACCCTCTCTCTCCCTCAGTCACTTCCCTCCCTCCGGGTCCCGTCTTCTCTCTCCATCTCTTCTCCCACCTCTCTCTCCCAACCCTATCCTCCTCTCTCCACCCGTCTCCCTACCCTATCCTCCTCTCCCCACCCGTCTCCCGACCCTATCCTCCTCTCTCCACCTCTCTCCCCACCCTTTTATTCCTTTTCTGCCCCATCTCTGTGAACTGTCTAGTCCATCAGCAATAACAGGAACGATTCTCTAATTCCCGATAAAGTATGAAATTATAAGTATTATCTCCGATAAATTCCCCCGTGGAAAAGACAGTGATGTGCGAGTTTGCACTAGAACAATCGTTGTCAGACGAAAAATACAGATGTTGGAAATAAATTATTCCTTTTTAGGGTAGCAGGCAATCAGATGTGTGGTACCGGACAGACGGATATCAGATGAAATTTTTTACCGCTCGTGAGTGGCAAATCATTGGAATCCGATAGCAGTGAATCTGAGGTTAACAGTAACTCAACCTTACCCTTGAGGGGTAGTCGAGGGCGATTAAGTTGGGGGTTCCTGACTGCGAATCATAATGTTTATGTCATGCCGTTCTCTTTCTCCAGTGAATTTAGTGGCGATTGTCATCCTGTCCCGGGGAAAGTGCGGCCTCTACTTCTGCACCACGCGGTACCTGGTTGCCATGGCAGCGGCGGATCTACTGCTCATTATCACTGAGGCAACACGAGTGAATCTGCAGATGCTGGAAATAAATAAAAACACAAAATGCTGGCAGAACTCAGCAGGCCAGACAGCATCTATGGGAGGAAGCATCCTGATGAAGGGTTTCGGCCCGAAGCGTCGTCACTACCTCCTCCCATAGATGCTGTCTGGCCTGCTGAGTTCTGCCAGCATTTTGTGATTTTAATTATCACTGAGGTCGTTTTATATCAACTCAATTATCATTATTTTCACGTTTGCTTCCTGAACGTCACCTCTGTGTGCACTGTTCCCCGTGTCCGGTCCCGCATTGCCGTGAACTTTTCCGTCTGGTTCACCGTCACTTTCACCTTCGATCGGTTTGTTGCCATTTGCTGTCAGAAACTGAAAACAAAGTATGGGGAGAACGGCCGCCGTGGTTCTAGCGCCATCTAGCGGTCTGTTCTGTCTGAAAAACGGCCCACTCTGCTTCACTTCCAGAGAGATAGATAGATAGATAGATAGATAGATACTTTATTCATCCCCAAGGGGAAATTCAATGTTCCTCCAGTATGATATCACATAAACACAAGACAGACCAAGACTAACTGACCAAAAAAACCACATAATTATAACATACAGTTACAACAGTGCAAAGCAATACCATAATTTGATAAGAGCAGACCATGGGCACGGTAAAAAAAAGTCTCAAAGTCCCAGATAGCCCATCATCTCACGCAGATGGCAGAAGGAAGAAACCTCCAACGTGGCAAAACTTCCCGATGCAGCCTCTGGAAGCACCCGAGCACAGCCAACTGTGAGTCCGTCCGAAAACTTCCGACAACTTCGTGCCTCCGACCAGCCCTCCGACACCGAGCACCGAGCACCATCTCTGCCGAGTGCTTCAACCCCGGCTCCGGCCACCAAGCAACAGGCAAAGCCGAGGATTCGGGGCCTTCCTCTCTGGAGATCTCTCCGATCGCTCAGTAGCAGCGTCAGCAGCACAGGCATGTCAGAAGTTTCGCCAGATGTTCCTCCGTGCTTCACACATCCGACCCAATCAAATCAGGATTGTGCACGGCCCCTACTTACAGATAACGGATATTCCTTACTGGAGTGGCCGCTGCGCCCTGCGTCGTCGCGCCGCCATCTTGATCTTGATCATTAACAATGTACCATGGTTCTGTTATCCGAAGCCAAGTTACTACACTGAACCGGCGTGGGTGGCGTATGACTGGTTTGACATCGTTTTAACTCCGTTCCTCCCATTCGGCGTAATTCTGCTGCTCAACGCTCTGACAGTCAGGCACGTTTTAGTGGCCAGTCGGGTCCGTAGGGGGCTGAGGGGTCAGAGCAAGGGGGGAAACAGCAGTGACCCGGATACGGAGAGCCAGAAGAGAGTCTGTGGTTTTGCTCTTCACCCTCTCCGGCAGCTTCATCCTCCTGTACCTGACGAATGTTGCAGAATTTATCTACTATCACAACACCGGGGTAGGGACACAGGGGAATGACTCGGAAATTATTTCCGCCCATGCCGGATATTTGCTAAGGAATTTCAGCTGCTGCACGAACACATTCATTTACGCCGCCACTCAGTCCAGATTCCGAGAGCAGGTGAAAAGCGCGGTGAAATATCCGTTCATTTCAGTACTCCGGTTCATTAACAGAGCAACTCCCTAACGAAGCACAAACCTGCTCACAGTCAGCCCCGCTGTTACCGACTTCTACCCTCTCTTCCCTAAGGTGACGCAGATGGCTGAATATCTACAGACCGTAGAGCTCCGATGTCCATACAGTAAGCGTTGTAACTCTCCTTCGATCGCACGTCTGGGAACGTGACGCTGTATATTCATCTCCCATCGGTGACGGAGTTCTCATTCCCCAGGTCAATGTGTCGGGTGAGAGACATCGTCCTGCAATCTCCGGGAATGAGCAGTAATGCCACCCCTCCTCCCCTTTTACCCCTCTATCCCTTTTAAAGCACTGAAATCCAGGAATATTGAGAATCAGTTCTTGCCCTGGTGCCAGCCAAGTCTCCGTAATGGCCCCTACATCATAATTCCATGTATGTATCCAAGCTCTCAGTTCATCACATTTGTTCCTGATGCTTCTTGCATTGAAGTACACACACTTTAGCCCTTCTACCTTACTACCTTTATACCCTTTATTCTGCTTCTCTTTCCTCAAAGCCTCTCTATATGTTACATCTGACTTTACTCCATGCACTTCTTTCACTGCTCTATCGCTCCGGGTCCCATCCTCCTCACAAATTAGTTTAAAGATGCTTATTTTTTTCTGTAAGAATGCAGCATTATTTGAAGATATGTAAACTGCATCAATTGTCAGTTGTGAGCAGAAGTGACCAAGCTCGAGGTTACCTTGACAGAAACAGATATTCGCAGTGGCGACAAAGGGGTGCACTCTGGTTTATTTCAGGCTGGAGAGGGGTGTGGAGTTTTGAAACCAATGACTTTCAGCCCCACCATTGTTAATTGTGCACATCCGGAGTGGTGAATCACACACCACTGGTCATACCTTTTCTGACCGTCCACTCACTGTCTAGACTCGTCCCATTTATCAGCATTCGGCAGTTTCAATGCTCATCCACTGCGTTAATGCTGTGAAGGGACCTGCCTCTACGACCACCTTGGGCAGAATGATCCAGAGTTTAACTACATTTGAATGAAAATCTCTTCTATGCACTACTTGATCTTTCATCGATCCTGTTATTGTTACTATTCTAAAGACCTGTTGAGTATATGCCCGCAGGACAATAAATCTCGGGGTGTCATGTATGTACTCTTATAATAAAATTTACTTTGACTATTGCTACTTGTCATGTAGATCAATATTTTGCTTGAGAATGTACAGGGTACAGTTAGCAAGTTTGCAACAAGTGAGATCGAACACTTTTTTTAAAGGCTGTATGTATAAACATTCCCCTTTGTTTCTCTTTCTGCATTCGGCCTCCCTTCCCCTGACTACCTTCCCTCTCCTCCCTCATTGTATTCATTGGTTAAGTTTGAAAGGTCATAGATTTTACGGGAATTTGAAGGGGAACTCTTCACTCAGAGGTCGGTGGGGTGTGGAATGAGCTGCCCACGGTAGTGCTAGATGCCAGTCTGATGTAGGCACTAAAGAGCCGAGGCAGCAGAAACCAAATAAAAGTTCAGAAGCGAGGAAATCTGCGGATGCTGGAAATTCAAACAACACACACAAAGTGCTGGTGGAACACAGCACGCAAGGCAGCATCTATAGGGAGAAGCACTGACGACATTTCGGGCCGAGACCTTTCGTCAGGACTAACTGAAAGGAAAGATACTGAGATTTGAAAGTAGTGGGGGGAGGGGGAAATACGAAATGATAGGAGAAGACCGGAGGGGGTGGGATGAAGCTGAGAGCCGGAAAGGTGATTTGCAAAAGTGATACAGAGCTAGAGAAGGGAAAGGATTATGGGACGGGAGGCCTAGGGAGAAAGAAAGAAAGAAAGAAAGAAAGAAAGAAAGAAAGAAAGAAAGAAAGAAAGAAAGAAAGAAAGAAAGAAAGAAAGGGGGGGGGGTGAGCACCAGAGGGAGATGGAGAACAGGCAGAGTGATGGGCAGAGAGAGAGAGAAAAAAATCACGAACAAATAAATATGTCAGGGATGGGGTAAGAAGGGGAGGAGGGGCATTAACGGAAGTTAGACTAGATGGGCCGAAGGGTTTATTTCAGTGCCGGTGTGCTCTGTGTGCCTAATAATATTCTGATTTCCTGCCAGCAGTCCTACACCCCTCCTGCTGCGCTCCACCCTCCCGATTCCCATCCTCCTTTGACCCCGACAGATGTACAAAGACTCAAGAGGTATTGCAGATGCTGGAAATCTAGAGCGATGCACACAATGGTATGTGCATCTCTACACACAGCAGACGTTTCGGGCCGAGATCCTTCATCGGGACAGGACACGCAGCGGGAAAGACTGGAGATGACGCGTTACAAACTCGCTTTCCTCTCAAGATTGACAACTCCTCAAGGTGTGAAGGTCTCTGACAGTCTAGATACATATATGTGGCTATGACGTTTGCATAGTACTGTATACTTGGGGTAAATAGAGAACTGATTTGTCTTCATGCTTGGCTGTAGGCTGTAGGTGCGGAATAGACAGCGTTAGCCTTAAGGAAGATCAATGTATAGAATCACAAAAAAATGATCGAAGTGTTAAATTAATACATCTCTTCTACAGTTACTCCTGAGACGGACATAGTTTGCGAGTTCCCCGGAGGAAACTGTGCTGTCTGAGGCATATCTACGTTAGAATGGATGAAGTGCTGGAGTTCTTCATGAATGCCCCCAGAACCTCGCCATCCTTATCCCAGGATATTATGAGAAAGAAGAGCGCAGGATGTTGCCACCTTGGCAGAGATCTTTGCGCCTGCCTTATCAAGAAGCAATGACGTGAAATGCCAGCAGACAGCTAATGTTGTACCTTTATATGGGAAACTGAGACCAGACAGGGACTGAGTGGTAGATGAGATTTACAACGGTGGAGAGTCAGTTAATGGATGGGATTCAGATGGGCAGAATTAAGCTGCAGAGGCAAGTAGTGTCACCGGTAGGGCGTCAGTTTGACCGAGTGGACAAAGAAGGGGCAAGAGGAATGGAATGTATGGAGATGTGGGGTATGCACTTTGGAACGATCGGCTAAAGTTCAGAGAAGTTTCCAACTGAGAAGAAAATTCGGAAATAAGTGGTAAATTCGGAAATAAGAGATCTTTGACTGGATTCCTTGAAGGCGAACTTGTGAGTTAATTCGACAGTAACGAAGGCAAATGCAATGCTGGCATTCACGTCAAGGGGAGTCGAATTTGATGCCACAGAAATGGTGCAGCGTAAGCCATTGGATGTAGTGACGCAAAAGCTTGAAATGTTCTTGATTGGCGTGGGAGGTTAACGGCTTTCGGGATAAAGAAGTATATTGTGGTTGTGGAGCAGAACAAAGGACAAAGAAAGGCTGAGGAACTCGGTGGAATGAAGAGCCCAGTTCTGTTCGTGTATGTTGTTGGTTTGATAGTCACCTCAACCCAAATGACCACTTGAATTTACCGCCAGACCTCCGCCTGAAGTTTACTGATGTGCCTGTGAACGCTTTTACAGTTAGTGTTCGTCAAATTCTATGTTAACCTCCGATAAAATACCCAGGGAAATGAGGAATACAGGCAGCGACTTCACAATGTCGGGAAGCTACCTTGAGAAATAGACTGTCCGCTGCGGGTGCTGAAGGATCTGTTCCTGAGCTGTTTCTCTCTCGGGCTCTAACCAAGTTTATCCTCTCCTCTGCCACGTTCTCTGACGACTGCCCGTTCGGTGGTAATATGATGGAAAACAGTGAGACCGCCTCTGAGAAGAACTTAGATATTCTGTTCATTAATTATTGGAATAATTGATGCGATCGGATATTTCGCTGCGTTGAACTGCTCTCTGAACTTGGACTGAGTTACCCCGTAAATAAACGTGTTTGTGCAGCAACTTAATACCATCAGCATGTCTCCGGTGTGTTGAAATATGTATTCCGAATCGTTGTAATTATTTGGATCCAGTCCGGCAATGATGTAATAAAGGAATTCGGCAACATACACCGACCACAGGACAGACAGTTATTCTAATGTTAGATCCTCCTCTCGATGATACGGAGTCAAACTCACAAGTGATTTCTCCCGTTCTCCCCTGAATCACACCGGTGATTCGCTTCCCGCATCCCCTTCAAATCTCAGCAAATCCTCAGAATACAGCGCAATACGTTCCAATTTGAACTTAAAGCGAGTTTCACTTTAATACGGAGAAAAGCAAGTCGGCCGTAAAGGTGCCGATTGCGCAGGATTGTCGGAGTTAACTTCGACAGTGGCTTTACGCTGATAAATGAAACTTCCCTTCCATGATTCCATCTCCCAGATCTTCCACTCCACGTCCATTGCAACGGGCAGTTGTATTTTATCCGAGGGCACAGATTAAATTGCAAGGGAATTTCTGAACGAGCACAGAGTTTCTTCACAATGTCTGCACCGCACTCACTGATACACCGGCCTCACAACTCGGTCACTAACTGAAGGAGTTCAAAGACCGCGCACACAGAACTGCAAACATTTGTTCACCTATGTTCTTACCAGGAACACCGATAACGGCGATGATCATGTAATATATCTTTCTCACACGGTAAAACGCTTCAGGCATGCTGCGTGAGATTCAGACTGTCTTCCAGCTGCCCGAGATCTCGCCCAAGAAACTCTGAACTGTTGAATCTCCACGGTCATTCATTTATACTCGATCCAGCACACTGATTATTCAATTCTACACAAGGATGACGTGTCTTCCAACAGCTGGGGTAAAAATAAAGAAGATGCCATTCAATTAAAATCCCAGTTGTGATGAGGAATGGATAGGTTGACACGGAATTGCAACATCTCAAAGATGAAGAAATGACGATTGGAGAAGTCAGTGAGTGTTGTTGTGAAACACTCTCAGGCTCGCCTCTCGGTTCTATGATTGTTATTGTTGATCTTGTCCATTCCGAGAATCCATGGACTTTGTCACCATAGACCAATGTTATACCGTCAATGGGCTGTTCTGTTTCACTCTGGGAATTGTCTCGGTTATAGATCTTGCAATAGAAATATAAAATAAAGAATAAGATGTTTGTACGTTCCTGTAACATAGTGAAGAACCTTAAACTAATAACATATTCAGTCTTACGCAGATACTGAATGCACGTAAACGTTTAATCAAATTTACTGCAACACGCACAAAATGCTGGAGGAACTCAACTGGTTAGGCAGCATCTTTGGAAATTATTAATCTGTCGACATTTCTGGCCAAGACCTTCCTTCAAATGAATTAACACTTCATCGCTCCTCACCTCCATCAACAGAAGCGAGATTTCCCAGTGGCAAACCATTTTCTTTCCGATCCCCGTTCACGGTCCGATATGTCGACCCGTGGCTTCCTCTCGTGCCACATTGAGGCTACTCTCAGGCCGGATGTGCTGCACCTCAAATTCCAGCCAGGTAGCCTGCAGTCTCATGGCAAGAACATCGATTTCCGTTCAGTTCCTGTATTTTCCCCTCCTTCCTTTCCCCACTTCGGCCTCTTATCTCTCAGCCTGATCTGCCTTTCGCCTTCCCATGACGCCCCTCTTCCTTCCCTTTTTCTTGGATCCACTCTCCTCTCCTATCAGCTTCCTTCTTCTGCCGCTCTTTGCCTTGTTCACCTATCATCACCCAGACTGTTATTTCGCCAACCTGGCAACACCCATTCCCTTCTAGCTTGTCGTTCCCTCTCCACAAGAGGTTCTTATTCTGCCATCTTCCTCCTTCCTTTCTACCCCCTGATGAAGGGTCTTGGCCCGAAACGACGTCTGTTTGTTCATTTCCATAGATGCTGCCTGAACTGTGGAGATACCCCCAGCGTTTTATATGTGAGTACAATTGATATACATGCAGTCTTTCGTGTAGTAAACCAGCGGCCACCAATGTTCGCACCGGTATGAAGCAAAGTAATTCAACCACTGTACACATGACCCACGTATTTGTGTATATGTTTAAACCGACATAGCATCTGCATTCATTGCATTTGTAACAAGAATTGTTTAGCAGATGCGCTAAATTGCTAGCGTTGTTGATAGTGTTGTAGACAATTGTATTTGCCTATTTGACACTTCCATTTTAAAAACAACATTGTTTTTATGTTCCAAATATGCAACTTCGATTTACTTATGTATTGAATGGTCTGAATAGAATGGCTCATGAGAAGAGCCCTTCGCTCAATGGGTCGTCGGTTGTGGGATTAAATTGTTTATTTTGTCAGCTAGTCAGCAAAGGGCAGACAGGTGTCAATATTGAGGTACGAGTTTACCTTCCATGGGTGAGTATGGCTGGGATATTCACAAAGAGTGACGGGGTTCTCGGGAGTGCTGATGTGAACACGAAGCAAAAATGGAAGTCCAAACATCAATAAAGGTATGGAAGCGGATTTACAATGGGGCATCCAATAGGTTCTGAACAGATGCCGTCACGGACGGAAAAAGTCATGATGCAATAATATATAACAGTAGTCTGATTTTCTGCTCCCCGTGAGTGATGGACGAGATTGCTGTGGAGCCGCTGCACAAGTGTTTCACCAGGAAATTGCCGAACATGGAACATTTCCGATATCAGCGGAGAATCTGACATTCTGTCCTTGAAGCGGAGGACCAGAGGGTGTTACACACAGAAGCAAAACTATTATTAGCGACATACAGTGGCTTACAAAAGTCTGGGGCACCACTGGTCAAAATTTATGTTACTGTGAATAGTTAAGTGAAGAGAAGTTGAAATGATTTCCAGAAGTCATAAAGTTAAAGATGAAACATTTTTTTCAACATTTTAAGCAAGTTTAGTATATTATTTTTGTTTTGTACAATTTTACAGTGAAAAATAGGAATGGAGCACCATTCAAAAGTTTGGGCACCGCAAGAGATTTGAGCTCTGAGATAACTTTGTCCAAGGTCTCAGACCTTAATTAGCTTGTTAGGGCTGTGCCCTGCCGACCGAGCCTACTGCACTTTCAGGGTTCACAATGATGTCTCCACTACATTGGAACATAAAACACAACCTGGTTTTGCTCGGACTGCGAGCATGGTTGTTTCTGAGCTCATCACAATGTAATGCTTATTCCACTGATATTCGGACTTCTTTCCTCTGTCTGGGGCCTTCTCCACTGCCATCGTATGCATAACATAAATGAGGAGAACGGCATCTCATCTTCCGACTAGACTCCTCACAACGATAGAGAACACACTGCTGTTTTTATTTCTTATTCTGGCTGAATTACCTTTCGTTGTTACTCCGATTATGGCCATGACCCCTTCCTGCCCCGGTACCATATAATCCTAAATAACGGCCAGGATTTCGCATAAAGATCCATGGTCTAATTGATCTTTCGCCGCGCTGTCATCTCCACGTTGAAAATTGTCGCACTTACACCCTTGACTCAATCCCGTGAGTTCGGGTTAACGGGGATTCACTTTCTACAGACTCTGCTACTTTGGAGGTGTTCTGACAATTTTTTTCTCTTTCACACCTTGGAATGACATCGTAGCGATACACACTTCTGGGAAAAATAATGTGGTCTACATTGTCAAATGCCTGAGGACAAAAAACAGGCCGATCTATAGAAGTGGGTAAAGTGGAGGCATTGGTTGACGTGCAAACACTAGGAAATCTGCAGATGCTGGAAATTCAAACAACCACACACAAAAAATGGTGGAGGAACACAGCAGTCCAGGCAGCATCTATAGTGAGAAGCGCAGTCGACGTTTCGGGCCGAGACCCTGCTTGACGTGGAGTAATGACAGATGAATCACATCCAATAAATCGCGAGAGTTCCTCGAGGATCAAATGTACATTGTGGAAAGCGACTGTGTTATAAAGGAAGAGTAAATACCTGTGTGTGCGCCCAGTAAGTTTGTACCCGCCACAAAGAGTCAACGCATGGGAAATGTAATACTGGGTGAAAGTAATCCACGCTGGCCGGGCGCTCCTCGTCATCCTGATATAACCTTCAAGATCCCAACTTCGGGTCAGTCACTTCCGCGATAGCTGGTCTCCACCGAGTTGTCGCTGCCTGTACTCCTGAAAACCTCTATTCCTCTCTTTCCCTTAACACATTAATCTAATAGTTTTCAATTTCGTTGACTCAAACTTTATGGCCCTTTCCCCGACATGTGATCTTGGTAACTGATTTTGTCCTTCCCAACTCAGACTGGTTCAAGCCAGACACTCGGGGCAGACCAACAGGTCACAGGCTGTTCTTTCTCATCTGAAAATTTTTTGCTTTCGATCATCAAAAACAAAACAACTCATTGTGTCCAGCTGTAGTTGCTTTGATGAAGCCATCCCTGAGAACGGACCTCCATTGCTGCGCTTACATGGCAAGAACAAAAGCATCTTCTTTGTCTATTTCCATTGCCTTTGCCTCGTTTCTGTTCACTGATTTGCAGATTATGGTTCTCAGAACAACATATATGTTCGTCTGTCGATATGCGTGTCTGCACATCTACCTATCTATCCATCTATCTCTCTAACTATCTGGCCGTCTGCCGGTGTGCCTGTCCTCTGTCTGCCTGTTTCTCTGTCTGTCTGTCTGTGTAACTATATATCTTTCATCTACTTCTTCCCAGATATTGTGACTTTGATCAAGCGCCCTTCACAAGCAGATGGACAAAGAGAAGCCGTTTAGAATATTTAAATACTCTTTTCTCTATCTTACCGGATTGATATCCACAAGGTAGATACGCTGTGACATGGGAGAGATTCACTTCATCATTCAATTGTCACTTCAAGTTTATTTACAAAGGCCGACTGAATTCCATGATCCAGTAGACAGCGAGCCGGCAGAGTGTAATCCCTCACTTGCTGTCCAGGTTTTTAACTGTATTGATGATATATGGTTTGTTAGACATGGAGTACAACAATGAAGTGAAGGTTCACGTTAAATGGCTGAGAAAATGAAGCACAGTGAGTAGACAATCAGCTCAAATGAAAATGCAAGTTCTCAGCCCTAATGTGGTTTCTGGACATACAACGAAATAATGTAATAGAATGAATGCAGTTCTCTCTCATCAGATTGCCTATTATTGCTGTAATATTTATTCATGCAAAGTCCCTGCATGACGTCCTCGTACTGAGCGCTCAGGGATCGATCGGAAGAGTTGCATTTTTCGTATTACTGTTTGGGATTTCGCCAATGGATTGTGTTTATATCGTGTTATTAATTTTGAGTCTGTGTCTGAGCTAATTCCAGACTTTACTCTGCATTTGAGTTCATCCTGATCCAAACCTCTCTCGTTACGTTCACAAGATCATACGGCTCCTGTGTCATCCAATCTCAAGATCGCTGTGTCGTTCGAACCACAACCGATATAAAATTTGACCAGGAAGTGGAGTACTTTTAAGTGGAACCTAATCAACAAACTACTAGTGGCATCAAACGAAGCAACCTTGAATGGCTCCCCGAAAGTCTTTTGAATTTTGGAGGAAAATAAAATGCCCATAAGAAACGCAGACTACTGGAAGTCGAATACGCTGCACAGTAAAATTCTGAGGTCAAGATCTAATGAGATAGCTGAAACTATATCGTCGTAATTTTGCAACGTTGCGACATCCCGTCTGCACGAGCAATGATTATCCTTGTTACTAGACAAACACACACACACACACGCACACACACAGTAGTAGATATTTAATGCATTTTTAGTTTTGTTAATTGTTGGACTTGAATTATTTTTACACATTCAACAACATTATTATTCTAATCTTGACATCAAAAGCACGTTTTTGTTTAATCGAATCCATAATCATGAAGAGAACGCACAGACACGCTAAGATACCGTTTTAATCGGGTAAGATATAAAAATTTTGTTGCTCTACCCCGATGCAGCTTCATGGGGAGTAAATAAATATCCCCGAGTCTAAAAATACGTCAGTCACGTTGTCAAACTGAAATGCAGTATTTACAGTATTACATTATTAAACTGAAATTACATTATTAGCACCACGTTTCAATTTTAAATTTCTCTTTTAGTAACGACGTGCTTTATGGTACAGTCTATTGGAAGACAGAGCGATGTTTTGCAATCGTCTTCTCTAAATATTATTTAGGGATATTTATAATCTATTATATTTATATAATATTTATATTTATTTTAATATGTAATATAATATTATAATATCATATAATTATAGTATTTATAGTCCTTTAGCGGATTTATTTCAAATACTAACGCTATTCTCTTCATCTCTCAGACTAGTGTATCCCCTAATATCTGCAGGTGGTTGTGAATGACAGTATTATGGACACTTGGTTATGGAAATATGTCTGACGTATGAGTACGATTGGCATCTCAGGCTTACCGGGTCGGAAAGCGCTGCTAAAGAGGAAGTTAAGTGAGGAAGAGAGTTGTACCACCGACTGCGGCGAACTAGACAGTAGTTGACAGGGAGGATTTCGCTTTGAAGGTGACGAACAGCTGGTCCTCACGGATCAATTTAATCAGGGATGATCATATTCAGAGATGAAAGTAAATTTATTACGAAAGTAGACACATGTCACCATATAGGTGTAAACAACAAGCCAGATTTTTGCGGGCATACTCAAATAAACCCAGTAACCATAACCGAATCAATGAATGTCCGCACCAGCAACGCTAAGCGAACGAGTGCAAAATACAACAAAATGTGCAAATACAAACATAGTAAATAATAAGAATAATATAGGCCCTCCTTGGGAGCATTGCAATTCTGATAAGAAGAGTACGCTACTAATTTTAAGTGAGAGCACATTCTAGAAAATTCAAAAGTTTCAAAGTTTTCAAAAGCAGACTATACTTAATGTCGGAGGAATGTGTACAATATACATCCTGAAATTGTTTTTCTTCAGAACCATCCTCGAAAACAGTAGAGTGTCCCAAAGAGTGAATGGCAGTTAAATGTTCCAACATTCCCCGCAGCTCCTCCCTCCCACGCGTAAGCAGCAGCAAAGCAAAGATCCCACCCTACACCACCAGCAAAAAAAAAATGATCGGCGCCCCCAGCTAGCATTCAAACGTGCAGCAAAACATCAATAAAGACACAGACTTGCAGTACTCCAAAGACTATTTGTTCACCCGGTGATTCGACATACCACAGGCTCTCGCTCTCCCTAATAAGGGAAAAAGAGTTGGCCCCGAGACTCAAACACTCGCTGATTTATGATCTAAATAAACAGTTGCTACACTTTTTATGCCCAAAGAACTAGGGTCTCTAGGCACAGCCAACAGCCAACTTGCTGCATTCGATCTTCTGCCTATCAGGAGATACCGATTTCCAGTAGAAGCACCAAACTCGAGTCCGCCCGCTTCCAGGGCCACGAAATCCCGAAGCTCCGAAGGCGCCCTAATCTTCTAGGCCGAGTGGAAGAACGGCCAGTCGTGAGACCCCGATGGCGGGTCCATTCCCACAAATAATCGAAGTCAGCGTGTAACGTGAGGCCAGGATCTTCAAAATAAACCAAAAAGGGAACAAGAGAGATATTAAAGACAGAAATAGAGCTGTTTCCGAAGATGCAAACAAATGAGTCGCCGTTAGACGCCATTTTCCCCTAAGCTACAGCCCCGTAATTACCACTATTAAAGAAAAAGTGAACCAATGGAAGAGCATGGTTCTTCATGGAAGACATCCCCACGATCTAAGCAAGCTCGATAAATTTAAAAAATGCCAAGAAAAAGAACATAGACAATCGAAAGCATTACAGGACCCTGTAACCGCTCAACACAATCTGAATAGTTACACAGCCACAATCAAATGCAAATATCTTTCATCTAAATCTGGCTTTAAAATGTAAACCTGGAAATGAAGTCACACCTTACATGCATACAATTTGATCCATTCTTAGAGTCAAAATACCACAAATTATATTACGTCAGATCAACTTATTGCGGATTGGACAAACCATAATAACAGGTCGGTGCAGTAGTTCAGGATAAACAAGCAAGGGCAACTTATTTAATAGATCTAGCCATTCCAAAAACACCTAAAATACAGAAATCAATAAGTGACAAATCCCAAAGAAGAGACCTCGGGGACGCGGATCTCAGTCTAATTTCACAAACAGGCGAGTCTTAACAGTCTCCGAATAACCAGCCTTACACGTGTTATATGTTCCTCACACCGGTTAGAAAAGATCAAACTGTCATCGAGATACCTCACTATATAGCATTGTCATGGCACCGATGGGGCAGTAGTGTGGTTGCCATCTATTTACTAAACACCTCAAGGAAGTCGGAACACTCGGGGGTGGGGACGTACTTGACATCATCAGACGTCACAGACTCGGTACGTTAATGGAAAGTATTCTTGGAGAGGGTATGTATAATTTTCTGGACAGACAGGGTCTGATTAGGAACAGTCAACATAGATTAGTGCGTGGAAGGTGATGTCTGACAAATTGAATATTTGCCACATTTCTTCATAGGCTTTCTATATATTGTATCAAGAATTCTTCCTGATCACACCTAACGTGGAAGCATTGGAAAGGGTACAGAGGAGATTTACCAGAATGCTGCCTGGTTTAGAGAGTATGGATTATGATCAGAGATTAAGGGAGCTAGGGCTTTACTCTTTGGAGAGAAGGAGGATGAGAGTAGACATGATAGAAAGGTACAAGATATTACGAGGAATAGACAGAGTGAACAGCCAGCGCCTCTTCTCCAGGGCACCACTGCTCAGTACAACAGGACATGGCTTTAAGGTAATGGAAGGGAAGTTTAAGGGGGATATTAGAGGAAGGTTTTTCACTCAGAGAGTGGTTGGTGCGTGGAATGCACTGCCTGAGTCAGTGGTGGAGGCAGATACACTAGTGAAGTTTAGGAGACTACTAAACAGGTATATGGAGGAATTTAAGGTGGGGGGTTATATGGGAGGCAGGGTTTGAGGGTCGGCACAAAATTGTGGGCCGAAGTGCCGGTAATGTCCTGTTCTATACTATGTTCTAACAAACTCCACTCCATCTGAACCCCTAGCTCTAAGGAGATGCCAATCGATATTCGGGATATTAAAATCTCCCATCACGACAACTCTGGTCTTCTTACACCTTTCCAGGATCGGTTTCCCTATCTGCTCCTCGATATCCCTGTTACAATTGGGCCGCCTATAAAAAACACCCAGTAAAGTTATTGACCCGGTTCAGTATCTACAGAATGGAGTAACTAGCGGCGTCACGGGGAATGACGAGCTTCATGAAGATTTTGCACATTTCCTTGCACACGCAATCTGGACTGAGTCTGTCACTTTAACGTTTATACAGCCTGACGGTGTCGGCACGTTATGTTGTCGGATATTACTGATACCCGTCTCAGAGTCGGCGTATAATTAATGAACACATCCGTAGCCTTCAAATAGAACACAACCCAGAGGTGTTGCTGTTTCTATTGGATGGTTTTGGTGAATTCAATGACAAAATTTATTTCGCTGACAGCCGAAGAGACAGAGAACCCCAATACACATGCACAGATCCTGAATTCCGGTGCAAGATGTCTGACATTGTGAACAGTTTAATCCAGGGCAAGCTGCTCCCAGGGTGTTCAGTGCCGGTGACCACCCGTCCCACTGGGTTACTGATGACGCTGAACCTGAGTGAAATAAACTGGGAGATTCAGGATTGAAACTGGTGTCTGCGTCTCTGAGGAACCCAGAGCGTAAAATACAGACACTGGTGTTAAGTACCAGACTGGGAGATCGCGTTTACAGTCACTGGGTGTTTGACACTAAATGTTAATGTGATCAGTAACTGTGTTACTGATAAGCCCTGTGGATTTGTACCATCTCCTGTCTTTCTGTGTCCTTCACCCTTACTCTCTCTCATCTCAAGGTTGTTCAAAGTCGGTCTCACTGATTCTGGTGCCGAGGATTTTGGCTACGCTCTCAGTACAATAGGATCACTAACGGACCTGATCCTGAGTGATAATAAACTGGGAGATTCAGGAGTGAAACTGGTGTCTGCGGCTCTGAGCAACACTATGTGTAAAATACAGAAACTGTGGTAAGTACCAGACTGTGGGAGATTTTGTTTACATTCACTGCGTGTCTGACACAGAATATTAATGTCATCAGTAATTGTGCTACTGATAAACACTGGGGATTTTACCGTCTCCTGTCTCTCTGTGTCCTTCACCCTCACTGTCTCTCATCTCCAGGCTGCACAATTTCGGCTTCATAGATTGTGGTACCGAGGATCTCGTCTCCGCTCTCAGTACAAACCCATCACTGACGGTGCTGGATCTGGGATCAAACTGGCTAACAGACCGATCTGTCCCCGCTTTCCATCGCCTCATACCGACCCTCCCGATCGGATGAGTGCTTGTGTTAATAATGTGATAAAATTTCAGCCGATTCGTGGGTTTTCTGGCAATACTTTTCAATTAGTGTTATTGAAACATTAACCCACTGTCCTGTTACTGACGCTGCTGTGTAATATGTTTATTTCATCTGTATCCTTCCATCTGTTTCTATCTGCAGTACAATCAGTTCAGTCAGAAATGGAAGAAGGAACTGGGATTTCTGCAGGAACCCAGACCCGGACTGAGAGTGAGATTGTGAACATCTGAATGTATGAACCGTGGTTTGGGATTGGGACATTTTGGCCGCTTCGCCGCCGTCCCCTTTAAAACCATCCTCCCCTTTAACGGCCGCGCTCCCGGTTTCATTCCCAACTGTTCCATCGGACCCGGCTCCAGCCGGACGCTGTGACATTGAGGCAGCCCCGCAGTGAGGCTCATTCCTCATCCTCGCATCACTCACGGGGTCAGACACACAATGAAGCTGATTCGACCACGTCTCCTCAGACACTGAGTGAAACTCCCTGCACGTTCCATTCAGCATTCCAGGGATCACAAACACAGTGAAAGTCGGTCCGCATCTTCCCATCAAACACGCCCGGGGCCTGACAGAGAGTGAAGCTCCTCCGAACCTTCCCATCCCACACTCCTTGTGTCCGAAACAGAGAGCAGCTCCATCCGCATCATCCATCACACATTCCTCAGGGTGAGACGCAGAGTGAAATTCCGTATACACCGTCCAATCACTCACACCCGGGGTCAAACACTACGTAACGCTCTTTCCGCATCCTCGCTTCAAACAGTCCCGGGGTCAGACACAGGATGAAGCTCCCTCCCCACCGTCCCATTACACACCCGGGGTCAGACACAGGGTGAAGCTCCCTCCCTACCGTCCCCTCACACACATCCGGGGTCAGACACAGAGTGAGGCTCACTCCCCACCGTCCCATTACACACCTGGGGTCAGACACAGGGTGAAGCTCCCTCCCCACCGTCCCATCACACACACCCGTGGTCAGACACAGTGTACATCTCACTCCACACTGTCCCATCACACTCTCCACATGTCAGAAACAGTGAAGCTACTTCTACAGCGTCGCCATTGATGAAATGATTAACCAATGGATGAACATGACCTTCTATCGACATCCCCTCAATCGGAGCAGAGTAGATGTCGACAGGAAGCGTCCAACGCCTGTTTCAATGTTGGAGACCTCCTTCCAGAAACGGAGTGGTTGCTTGTGGTAAAAGGGTGTCAGGTGGTTAGCACAAAAATATCCAAATTACACAATAAAAGGCTAACAAATTCAAGACGATAAAAGCAGAAAATGCCGAGGAAAACACAGAAGCTATCCAACACATTGCACAATCCTGCAACAGTTTAATTCAGTCTGATTTCTTACACAGGCTTTCCATGTCCATACCTCAGAGTTACCAGTTTTTGCTGAGAAAAGTGATAATAAACTTGCGACTGTACTGGAGTGAATGCAGAGGAGATTTGACATGCAGATTCCTCGCGTGGAAATTTAGTCGAAATCGTCAGGTGAGATGACAATAGTTCCCTGGAGCAGAGTGGGCATCTGGGCTTTCCATAGGAATTTGCACAATTATAAGCAGAATGAATGATTTCTGCGGTGTTAAATATTTCTCCACAACAGGGTTTTCTAACGCGAAGGACAAGTGTAAGGTTTACTGTAAGTTCGTACGGAATGTTGACTTTCTTTATCGTTTTATTCTTGAGCAAAAGTAACGAAAGGCTTACATATCTGCCGATTTTGTCTTAAATGATCTCAGATCCTGAACAGCCCAATCATTGTCTAAAGGGGTGTGACTGTAACGGGAGCGGGATTATGGTGAAGAAAATGCTGGAATGAGCTGAGTAATTGTTAGGGGGTGGAGGTCGCGGGCTGCGGATGCCGAAGTGTCTGTTCCCGTGTTGTGTCTATCTCAGGCTATAAAACAGTTTATTTCTCACCTCTTCCTCATTCTCCGGTGACCGTCAGTTCCATGGTAACAAGATGAAAACACTGCGACGGCCTCTGTGAAGATCTTAGATATTCTGTTCATTAAATAATTGAATAATTG
This sequence comes from Hemitrygon akajei, assembly GCF_048418815.1. Lineage (NCBI taxonomy): Eukaryota > Metazoa > Chordata > Chondrichthyes > Myliobatiformes > Dasyatidae > Hemitrygon > Hemitrygon akajei. Next base: position 1,821,537 of record NW_027331943.1, on the reverse strand, counting down.
ACTTGAGCGGATATTTCGCTGCGCTGATGAACTGCTCTCTGAACTTGGACTGAGTTACCCCATAAATAAATGTGTTTGTGCAGCAACTTAATATCATCAGCATGTATCCAGAATGTTGAAGCATGAATTCCGAATCGTTGTAATTATTCTGATCCAGTCCGGCGATGATGTAATAAAGGAATTCGGCAACATACACCGACCACAGGATGATGAAGCTTCCGGAGATGGAGAGAAGTAAGATCACAGACCTCCTCCTGCTTTCCAACTCCGGGTCGCTGCGGTTCTCCGCCTTGCTCTGACCTCTCAGCCCCTTACGGACGCGACTTGTCACCAAAATATGTCTGACTGTCAGAGCGTTGAACAGTAGTATTAACAGGAAAGGGAGTAATGGCGTTAGAACTGTGGCAAACCAGTCATATCCCACCCACCCAGGATCCGTATAGTAGCCCGGCTTTATAAGACAATCCCAGGGTATATTGTCAATCACTTTGACAGAGTGATATATGAAGAAGTCGGGCACATTTTTAACACAGAACAGAAGGCCGGTTGTCGTCAGAAGCACAGCCGCAGTTTTCCCGGAGCAATACTTTGCTTTCCGCTTCTGACAACAGATGGCGACAAACCGATCAAATGTGAATATAACGGTGAACCAGACAGAACAGTCTGTTGATGCCTCTGCCAGGAGAGAGATCACACTGCACACCGGGGTGATGTCCAGGAAAGTCCCGGGGAAGTAATAATAACTGATCCGCCACAATATGACCTGAAAGATGATGGATAGTAGATCCGCCGTTGCCATGGCCACCAGGTAGCGAGTGGTGCAGGTGGAGAGGCCGCACTTTCCCCGGGACAGGATCGCAATCGCCATTAAATTCACTGGGGAAACAGCAAACAGAATGAGTGAATTGCTGTCTCACCGATCAGTGGGTCTCAGGGCAGAGACAAGCTGGAAATTGAGAACAATCAAACTGTGAGACAACTCATTTCTGGGGGTTTAAAAGGAGTAATGCGGGAATCTCAGATCCCTCTCACGAATGCATGCGGGGTGAACGGAGAAGGTACTCGATACTGGAAAAGGAACAAGGTTGGGAAGGAGGCGTTATCAACGGATCGCCGAGAGCGCTTGAGAGAAATCAATATGAATCACCCCCGTCAGGTTTTGGACTGATGTGTAAAACCTGGGTCCCTCGGCAACTTTCTCAGCGATGCTGATTACCGCGTTCCTGTCACCTATGTCCTGGCATCTCACTGTGCAGCGAAGTCCCGCTCCCTCCACCTCTGTCCATCTACAAAGTTCAAAACAAATTCATTTCCACCGTTCCAATGCCTGAGTCTCCTTCTTGACTCCCCGTTTATCACCCGCACACAGCACCCCCCCCCCCCACCTCCGCTTGGATGGCTTCTTTTAAATTCCGCAACTACCCTTGTCCGGGGTTCCTTCACACGCTCTCAACGAATCCGATCAGCAAGTTTCAATTTTCGTTTTGGAGGTTTATGCTTGACCCGCTGAACTTTAAAGTATTTAGCACGCTGGTGCTTATATCATCAAAGACAGTGTAGGTACTCCAAAAGATCTGTCTCCGTTGGGGTCGCTCCGAATTACTTCAGTATTATTGTAAATGTTCCGAAGCACATTGTACAAGAACGGAGTATCGCGAGCACCTTACCCCACCTGACCCCTAACGGACACCGCTGGGCTTGCTCTTAACTCCTGCTTCACTTCACGGATAACAGGGCTTGCTAATAAACCCTGGCACAAAACACGCACACAGGCCCTTACTTGACTTATATTCGGAGTCTGACTTACAAATGCAATCGACCACTCTCCCCTGAATCTCACAGTCCATTCGCTTCCCGCGTTCCCTTCACATTTGCAGGTATTTCTTTAATCAGAGCACAATAACTTGAATTTTGAATTTAAAGCACGTTGCTCTAATGAAACGATATAAAACCAAATAGCCGTAAAGGTGGCGAGCGCGCTGGATTATCGGGGTTTACTTGACAGCGACTTTGCATTGATAAATCACAACTGCCTGCTATGAATCTACAAAATGAATCCATCTACCCGATCTTCCTCTCTACGGCCGCTTCAGCTGCCGGTTTACTTCCAGCAGAAGCCATGAATTAAAAAAGGAAGGGAACTTCTGAACGAACGCAGAGATTGGTCGCAATGTGAACACCGCACTCTCTGACACTCTGACATCACAGCGCTGTCGGTCACTGAACGAGTCTACGGACCGCGCACACAAAACTTAAAATGTTAATTTGCTTGTGTTCTTACCAGGAACACCGATCACGGCAATGACCAAGTACCATATCTTCCTCACACGGTAAAAGGTTTCACGCATGCTGTCTGAGATTCAGCCTGTCTTCTAGCTGTCCGCGATCTCGCTGCAGAAACTCTGAGCTGACGAATCTCCACGCTCATTCATTTATACTCGCTCCATCACACGGACTATTTAATATCACACAAGGCTGACGTGTTTTCCAACTGCTGGGGCTAAAGTAAACATGATGTTATTTAAGTAAACTCCCAATAGTGATGAAATATGAATAGCTTGACACGAAATTACAAAATCTCAAAGATGAAGAAATGACGATTGGAGAAGTCAGTGAATGTTGTTGTGAAACACTCTCACACTCAGCTCTCGGTTTCTTGATTGTTATTGTTGATCTTGTCCATTCCGAGGATCCATGGACTTTGTTCACCATAGACCAATGTTATACTGTCAATGGGCTGTTCTGTTTCACTCCGGTAATTGTCTCGGTTATAGACCTTGCAATAGAAATATAAAATAAAGATTAAGATGTTTGTACGTTCCTGTAACATAGTGAAGAACCTTAAACTAATATCATATTCAGGCTCACGGAGATATTGAATGCATGTAAACGTTTAATCATATTCACTGCAACACGCACAAAATGCTGAGGGAACTCAACAGGTTAGGCAGCATCTTTGGAAATTATTAATCTGTCGACCTTTCTGGCCAAATTCTTTCTTCAAATTAATTAACACTTCGTCGCACGTCACCTCCATCAACAGAAACGAGATTTCCCAGTGGCAAACCATTTTCTTTCCGATCCCCGTTCACGGTCCGATATGTCGACCCGTTGTTTCCTCTCGTGCCACAATGAGGCTACTCTCAGGCCGGATGTGCTACACCTCAAATTCCGTCCAGGTAGCCTGCAATCTCATGGCAAGAACATCGATTTCCGTTGAGTTCCGGTATTTTCCCCTCCTTCCTTTCCCCACTTCGGCCTCTTATCTCTCCGCCTGATCTGCCTATCGCCTTCCCATGACGCCCCTCTTCCTTCCCTTTTCCTTGGATCCACTCTCCTCTCCTATCAGTTTCCTTCTTCTGCCGGCCCTTTGCCTTGTTCACCTGTCATCACCCAGACTGTTATTTCGCCAACCTGGCAACACCCATTCCCTTCTAGCTTGTCCTTCCCTCTCCCCAAGAGGTTCTTATTCTGCCATCTTCCTCCTTCCTTTCTACCCCCTGATGAAGGGTCTTGGCCCGAAACGTCGTCTGTTTGTTCATTTCCATAGATGCTGCCTGACCTGCGGAGATACCCTCAGCGTTTTGTATGTGAATACAATTGATATACATGCAGTCTTTCGTGTAGTAAACCAGCGGCCACCAATGCTCGCACCGATATGTAGCAAAGTAATTCAACCGCCGTACACATGATCCTCGAATTTGTGTATATGTTTAAACCGACATAGCATCTGTATTCATTACATCTGTATCAACAATTGCTTGGCAGATGCGCTAAATTGCTAGCGTTGTTGATAGTGTTGTAGACAATGGCATTTGCCTATTTGACACTTCCATTTTAAACACAAAATTATTTATTCTGTTTTTATGTTCCTAATATCCCACCTAGATTTACTTATGTATTGAATGGTCTGAATTGAATGGCTCATGAGAAGAGCCCTTTACTCAATGGGTCGTCGGTTGTGGGATTAAATTAGTCATTTTGTCAGCTAGTCAGCGAAGGGCAGACAGGTGTCAATATTGAGGTACGAGGTTACCTTCCATGGGTGAGTATGGCTAGGATATTCACAAAGAGTGACGGGGCTCTAGGGAGTGCTGATGTGGACACGAAGAAAGAAATGGAAGTCCAAACGTCAATAAAGGTACGGAAGCAGATTTACAATCGGGACATCCAATACGTTCTGAACAGATGCCGTCACGGACGGGAAAGTCATGATGGAATAATATATATTGTCGTCTGATTTTCTGCTCCCCGTGGGTGATGGACGTGATTGTTGTGGAGCCGCTGCACAAGTGTTTCACCAGGAAATTGCCGAACATGGAACATTTCCGATATCAGCGGAGAATCTGTCATTCTCTCCTTGAAGCGGAGGACCAGAGGGTGTTACACACAGAAGCAAAACTATTATTAGCGACATACAGTGGCTTACAAAAGTCTGGGGCACCACTGGTCAAAATTTATGTTACTGTGAATAGTTAAGTGAAGAGAAGTTGAAATGATTTCCAGAAGTCATAAAGTTAAAGATGAAACATTTTTTTCAACATTTTAAGCAAGTTTAGTATATTATTTTTGTTTTGTACAATTTTACAGTGAAAAATAGGAAAGGAGCACCATTCAAAAGTTTGGGCACCGCAAGAGATTTGAGCTCTGAGATAACGTTGACCAAGGTCTCAGACCTTAATTAGCTTGTTAGGGCTGTGCCGTGCCGACCGAGCCTACTGCACTTACAGGGTTCACAATGATGTCTCCACTACATTGGAAAATAAAACACAACCTGGATTTGCTCGGACTACGAGCATGGTTGATCCTGAGCTCATCACAATTTAATGCTTAATCCACTGATATTCGGACTTCTTTCCTCTGTCTGGGGCCTTCTCCACTGCCATCGTATGCATAACATAAATGAGGAGAACGGCATCTCATCTTCCAACTAGACACCTCACAACAATAGGGAACACACTGCTGTTTTTTTTTCTTATTCCGGCAGAATTACCTTTCGTTGTTACTCCGATGATGCCCACGACCCCTTCCTGCCCCGGTACCATATAATCCTAAATAACTGCCTGTATTTCGCATAACGTTCCATGGTCTCATTGATCTTTCACTGCCCTGTCATCTCCATGTTGAAAATTGGCAAACTTGCACCCTTGACTCAATCCCGTGGGTTAGGGTTAACGGGGAGTCACTTCCTACACACTCTGCTATATTGGATTAGGAATAACGAGGATAGCAGAACCAGGACATAGAACTGGGAACCAGGAGCTTGGGTTTGACTCCGAGCCAGAGACTGCCCAACGACCCAGAATCCGGGTCTTGACTCGGGCTCGGACTACAGAACCAGGCGAGGACTAGACGTGGCTACAGGACGGGGAGAGGCAACAGGACTGGACGTCAGACTAATGGACAGGACAAGGGAACCCCAGCACAGGACGAGGGAATCCCAGCACAGGACAAGGGAACCCCAACACCGGGCTGGGCAAGGTACTCCTGGGCTGGGCGAGGCACATGACAAGACGAGAACACAAAGGGCTGGCTTGGACAGGACAAGGATCTTGGACGTGACTGGGACTGGACGAGACTCCGAAGCCTTGACTTGGTCGAGGGAGAGACAGGAATGCAGAGCCTTGATCAGGGAAAAACAGAAACGCAGAACACAGAGCCGAAGGAGAGACAGGAACATGGAACACAGAGCCGGGACCCCTCCTTGGGTACAGTACGTAGGGCCGGGACACATTACACAGAACACTAAAAACAACGAAACAGCTCCCAACGCTAGGTAGCGGTAAAACGACCGGACCTACCTAGCGGAGGCGTGGACTTAAAGAGACCGTTCCAAACAGGGCGGGGCTCCAGACACAGGCAAGGCGAGGCAAAGTTCCAGGCAGAGGCAAGGCGAGGCGAGGTAAGGCTCCAGGACAGGATACCGACGGCACGAAACCCACACAGAGGCAAGGACAGGATATTGACGACAGAAACCCCACAGAGAAAAGGACAGGATACTGACAAGACGAACCAGCCACCCGCCTCGAACCCAGGGCCACATAAATTCCCGGCTCAAAGACGAGAATCAGGTGCCTATGATGAAGCCCAAATGAGACAAGGGACAGCCGGGAGACGCGGAGTCCGGAGTCCACGCACCGTGCTGTGAGCCGGAACGCGAATTTCACGGGCCGGATCATGACAGTTACAAAGTAGCGGGGCAGCTTTTTTTCAGGTAATCTGAATTCGATTACCAGAATTTGATCAGGATTGGTCGTTGTCTCCCTATCCAGATACTTCTGACATACTGTGAGGCTGCATAGCCTCGCTAGGTGCTCAAAGGTTTATAGGTTGAAAGGTCCAATTCAATTCAAAGAATTGTATGCAATATACATCCTGAAATGCATTTCCTTCTCAAACATCCCCGGAAACAGAGAAGTGCCCCAAAGAGTGAACGACGGTTAAACGTGAGAACTCCAAATCCCCCCTCCCCAGCTCCCCTCTCCCAGAGTGCGGCAGTGAGCAACAAACCCAGCAAAATGCGTCAAAACCACCACCGGGCACAAACGTGAGGTAGGCAACACCAAAGACACAGACTTGCAGTTACCCCAAAGACTTCTCGTTACATCCGGCATTCGACAAACCACAGGTTCTCTCTACCCCTAATAAGGGAGAGGGAGGTGTCCCCCATTTTCACGGCGAGTGGGAGACATAACAGCAACCGAGATCCGTGCCCGAAGACAGTAAAGCTCTCGGGTCTTCTGGCCCACAGCAAAAGTGTTTCCGGCCTCACCGGTGACACACGGGTCTCCTGCCGTGACACCGACCCTCGACCCGGCCATCTCCAGAGCCCCGAGATCTCAGGCTTCCAAGTGCGGCCGAGACTCTCAGGCCGAACCCTGGGCATATCGGATACCGGACAGCTCTGATACTCCAGTCCCATTCCCGCAAAGAACCGAAGTCAGCGTGTAACTCCAGGTCAAGGTCTTCGAAAGAACCCTGAAAAGGAAAAATGAAAACATGACAGATGGTAGGAGAGCTGTTTCCGAAGTTGCGTGCGAAGGAGTCGTTTAGTGGCAACTTAACTCTGCTTCCACATCCGTGCATCTTGTTTCCGATCTGTGACCACTCTCCCTCTGAGGGGTAAATACACATTTCCCACCCGATCACGGTGCTCTTCATAATAACACATGTCGGGCAAACTAATTTAGACCATCGCCTTTCCAGCAGAAAAATGGCTGCCTATCGTTGGCTGATATTCGTGTCTCTCTGAGCCACAGTGTTCTGTTCTTGTTCAGTGCTGGGGCCTCTTCTGCAACCCTGTTATCATCTGGCATCTCAGAATTGTTCCCCAAAAAGTTATAAATTTGGACTAAGTATTCTCTCCCCTATCTCTCCACAAGCCTCACTCAGCCCCGCAGAGTTGTTCTCATTTAATTCCATTAGGATATCGGCTACATTTCTGGTGAGTCGCAGCAGAATTTTCCCTTGCCTTTTTGAATCCGCCACTGCAAACCCCTTTTCGAATATGAATACCGGCGAAAATTTTTAATTGGTGTCTCTACTATACATTCTTTCTCGCCGTCTACTTTATCTCGATTGCTCCTCTTGGTCCAAGCACTTTCTACGACAGGTCGATTGACCTCAGTATGTTCAGTGTCTGATTGTCGCTTGAACCAGTTTCAACCAAGTTGACCAGTGAACTGTCTTGATCACCTCTCTCCATCCTCATTCATTATTGAACATTCCTCTCAAATTTTAAATACACTTGACAGACCCCTATGACATATAACCCAGGAATTCTCTACTGAGGCGAAAGTTTCGAGAGATTGGAAAGGTTTATCAACTTCTACACTCAAAATTCTATCCTGAATTGTTGCAGAATTTCAAATCTAGACAGACCTCCCCTCTTATCGGTGCATTAACATACCACGTCAAAAAAACAGCAATTCAATAACATAATGAACTCACTTCCCTGTAATCCATTAGCCACTTGGTTCTCTCACTCAATATTTGGGAAATAAAAGCCCCCTGTACCTATAGCATCAATCTCAGAACTTGCCTGTTTTGTAATTGAGAAGAGGGTAACGCAAAGTCTCAGTGTGGAGACTCCACTGGTCATGGTGAATGAAGGAAAATAAAGAAGCTGTGATAAAGATTTGGATGATTACCTATGGGACAATGTGAGGCAAGGAGGGTAAACGAAACCCGAGAGAAAGGATGCTTAATTGAGAATTAGGTAGAATGGCGGCAGCAAACTGAAATACAGCGGGTTCGATTATAAGAAGGAATAATGTTTTCCATGACGTGGAGACCCGTCTTGAAGAGAAGCTGTCCACCTTAAGGAGAGGGCAACATACTTGCGAGGAGGGCGGGTGCGAGGAGGGAGAAAATAATGCATTTGAATCAGTTTCTGATGGTTAGTGAAAGAAGAGTGAGTGATAAGAGGCAGATCAGCTTGTAGCGATGTGGAAGGATTGAGTGCAATGTATACTGATTTAAATCAGGAGTGGTGCAATTCCTCATGGTTATGACAACGATAGGCAGCCCACTTCCAAACACCTCCTGCCAGTACTCAAACAGGACTATTCCACCTTCTTCCATCCCCTTCCCCACGTGCGACCAGCGAGAAAGTCGCAACGGAAGGAGACAGAGGCAGGAATCTGAAAGCAGAATATACCATGCACTGCATCCTTTCTGCCTCACCCAGAAGCTTTTGTGCCAGAACACTTAGCTGCCTTGTAAAGTCTCAGAATTACATTCTCCACACCGGACTGTGCGAAAATACATGGATAGGTGAGCAAGTGAAGAATTAAATAATCCGTTAAGTCACTTCTAGGTATTAACAGAGGATACCGCTAGACGTGCAAACCAGACAAGCGCCAAGCACCTGACCACATTTACGTCAGATCCATGAATGGTGGTCCAAGCGCTTAATTATTCAACATTACATCGAGACATTTCAGAGCCAGAAGTCACATAAATTTCGTTCGGAACTTTAGTTTGTCGCAGCACTGACAACATAGAAAATCCATGGTAATGTTTCATCGGTCTGTCATTACACCCACGGAGTGGAGACTCAGTATGGAGTATGGAGTACTCAGCATGGAGACTCAGTACAAAGTTATCGCGTGTGAATAGGTAAGTGCAGGCGTGAGTATATGAGGGAGGACACACACTAAAGTAATATACCTTTAATTAGGTGATAATGGCGATATTTCCGGACCGGATTTGGTAGGCAAAAGTTCCCAGTAACACACACAAAATGCTGGTGGAACGCGGCAGGCCATGCAGCATCTACAGGGAGAAGCGCGGTCGACGTTTCGGGCCGAGGACAGTACCCTGTTAAGTATATATTAATTCAGCGGTGGTTATGGGGATTACTAAACATGATTCTATACAGCTAAACTTTCATTTAAATTACATCCCATGTTTGAGCGGAATTTAGAGGCCAGAAAACGTGGAAGCCGCTGGGGATTCGGTGACGCGATGACATCATGTTTTAAATTGTTAAATATCAACTTGAGACGATGCATACCCTCCAGCGTCCATATGCTTTAAACTCGAAAGGATTTCTTAACTGTTTGAATGATTCTAATTATTGCTTAGTTGTAAACTGTTCAACACTTAATAGTACGACGTGTTCTGCAAAAGTTTATAATGTGAATGCATTGAGATTGTAAAATATTGCACGAGGACAGGACGTTTGCGGGTTCACTTGACAAACAAGGAGAGGTAATTCGGTCGTAAATGAACGGAAAGCAGTCGTGTCTTTGTTAGGTTTGTATTGACAGGATGTTTGAATTAATCCTGTTTCATCACAGGATATGACTGTGTTACGTATTCAGGCAACAATAAATATATATGAGTTAGGCAAAGGTTTTTATAACAAATAACACGTTTATTAAACACTGAAAACAAACCCCCCAAAAGTAAACAAACACTAGTTTAACCGGAATTCAGCTGCTGTGCGGCAGATTCACAGTTCTTAATAGCGTTGCAGTTCACACAGTTTATTGGAAAAAAACAGTTCTTTAAAGTGGTATTGGAAAAAAACAGTTCTTTAAAGCGGTATTGTAAAAAAACAGTTCTTTAAAGCGGTATGCCGAAAATTCAAAAGCTCACAGTCCATTTAAAAGGAGAGACTTTTTAAGGCGATTTAAATTCTCTTCCACGTCGTTGTCCTTCGATCCCCGGCGTCGAACTTTCCCACGTCGAATTTTTATAAAACGTAATGGTTTAATGGCACTAACCTCTTCTTCCACACTCTGTCCTCAATCTCCCGCTATCCCAGCGGAGATTAACACGAGAACAGACAACGAAATCCTTCCGAATGAGGATCAAATAAGGTCGTAACCAATCCACCGTCGAAAATCGATTCTCCTCGATTTTTATCTTCCAAATTCTTAACTTCACTCACCACCAGCAAAGAAACTGTTGGCAATGACCTTTTAAACATTAGGCATTATATAAAACTTCATTTTTTAACTAAACTGCGTCATCACATTAAATCACGCAGGGACATGAAGTCAGCTTGGCAAATCCCGCCACGAACTGCCCCACCTGACAGGGTGGGTCTTCCTTTTATAACCTGTAAAACAAACCTGTCACATGACCTCTACTGGCAGGAAAATGACGTCACTCCACCATCACAAGACAATTACCTCAAGTCCAGTATAACTTCAACCCCAGTCACGTGACAAGGGTACCACTGTCACGTGTCACGGGTACGTAACAACTGTCTGGAAAAGTCTGGTTCCTTGAGTGAAATGCATTTCCAGGTACTGAGTTGAATTTCAGAGAGTGGGTCTTTCCGAAATTACATGAAGTGTCATTGTATGTGGGCCGCAACCACCCTGATCTTTCTTTCCTCTGGTCCTTGGAATATCTGATAAGGGATTACAATCTGGTATTTAACTGTTTATTCTGTATGCGCCAGTTATCTACAACGGTTTTGAACGTAGAAAAGTGCATGCTTGGACTTTGTTTTGCATGTACCTGTGTATTTATTTGTCTACCTTGTTATTGATTTCAGTAGGAGTCGCCGATTTCACACCGACCAGGTAGAATCATGGTAAAAAGGTATCCATGTATGATAGACCCACTATTCAAAGGGAAATTGGTATTAGGATAAATGCATTTGTACTCGAATTAGGAATTTGATTTTGGCATTTTGGAATGCTAGTTCACTTACCTGGTCAGACACTGTCTATCCCCAACTAGAGTACGTTTCTCGAGATACTCATAAATTCCCTCCTTATAAATCCTCTCCAATAGCTTGCCAACAACTGACGGAAGACTCACTGACCTGTAAATCTCAGGACTATCCTCACGGAATTCTTAGAACAAAGAAAAAATCATTTGCCACCCTCCAATCATCCGGTACTACTTCTGTGGATAGTGAGACCGCAAATATCATGACCCAATTCGCAGCAATATCTTCGCCCGCTTTCAACAACTTATCTCCCTTCTAGCAAAGGCGAATGATTATTTTAATGTTTTATGGGTTTCCAGTGCATAATTGTTATCGTCCGCATATCTGTGTTTTGTTACGCTTAATTCGGATTAATCAAGGTCCCGCTCACTGTTGAATATATAAGCAAAGTATCATTAAGGACCTTCACTGCCTCCTTGCACTCCAGACCCATGCTTAACATTTTATCTCTCAGCTCTCACACCCTCTGTCTCGTCACCCTCCTGTTCTTCTCGTACCTAAATGCGACTCTCCAATGCCGTCTCATGTCCCTTTCTAAATTCATTGTTACTTTCCGTCCCGGCTACCTTGTGTCATTCCATAGCCCTGCGTGATCGTTTCTTCCTGACCCTTAAGTGTTTTTCTTTCTTCTGTTACGTACCCCGTAACTGGGTGTCAGACCAGCAAAGATAGATGTATCCGTTGGAGTCTGGCGGTACCAAAACTAAAGGTGTTTATTAGTAAACTACACAATGCAGTATCAAAAATGCAAATATACATATAAAACAAGTTAGCAATAATAAACCTAAAAGTGTAGGAATAATAATAAGCAACAATAAACAAGCTCTATTGATGTCTCAGGGTAAATGAATTGTCATAGAAAAGTAAAAATTTCAGTTCAGTTCATGAGTGCTGAGGTAGGTATGGTTGTTGTGTTGTAATCGTTGGAGAGAGAGAGAGAGCGAGAGATTAGGCAGCTGCAGCGGGCAAACCTTCTATTGCTTTCTTAATCCGTCGTATCGTTGTGGTCATTCAGTTATGACCCCTCCGTCCTTCAGCCAGACCGTTCTTCTGTGGTGGACTCGTCACTCTGGCATGAGTGGACACACACACAAGTCCCCACCGGCCCTGCTATAACACTGTGAGTTTTATTGACCGATCTCCTGATTCGGTCTCCGAAAACCCACCTTTCTTGCGGTTTCACAACACTCAGTCAGTGTCCACTGGTATGTCTGGAGGGTGTGTCTCCAGACCTGTCTTTTATCCCTACTAACGGGGACTCAGCTATCCATCAATCCCGAATGACTGTGTCCATCAAATCAGGCCACTCCTGCTGTCTCCTGAGGAATGTTAACGAGCAAAGTAAAGTCCTTGTAGTGAAAGGTAAATAAACCAGGAGGAGTCAAAATACAATAAATCAAAGGTATCTCTCTCCCTCTTATCTGTAGCAAATGTTCGTGCACGTGTTTCGTCTCTCTCTCTCTCTCTAATAAGCAGCATAGCAACAGTAATAGTTCATGGTTCTCATGGGGGCTTGGTTAACTCTGCACCCCATTGTCCATCAGGTCTGTTCATCACTCATAACACTTCTTCCTGACGAGGTGTTCAATATTGTTGTCAACCAGGTTTAATTTACACTACCATCCTTACCTCGCCTCACTGAGACAACCCCAATGCAAGTCGATTAAGAATCACCTGTTGCGCATTTCAAGGCGCAAACCCTTTCCCAAATTCGGCTCCCAAGTCCTTACCCAATAGCACCAATTAAATACAGTCTGCTTCTATTCCGGTGTAGTTATCGGACATTTTGAATAGTTGACCCGCAAAGAGATCTATTACCTGATTCTTCTCCTTTTCTGGTACTAGTTCCAGGAGGGACTGTTCTCCAGTCCGCCTGTCCGATAATCGTGCCAGGACTCATTTCTGGACGCTACTGCGAAATTCAGTCATACCTAAACTTTTTAACACGAGGAAATGCCGGTGAATTTTATTGAAGTTTAAGCTGCCTGTGACAACAGCTTGTTAATATGGCACCTCCCCGAAATATATTTCCGTGCTGTCTCTCTCACACACACACACACACACACACACACACACACACACACATATATAATATTATTTATTTATATATATATATAATTTTTGGTGATGGGGTGCGAGTCTGTGGTCTGTACAGAATGCTCACAAACTAGTGATTGCTCCCTTTCTGCTCTGAGATCTACTCACGGTCTGGACAATCATTCCACGGTTCCTTCCCTTTCTGCTGCTGCGTGCTATCATACTCTCCCCGTGTTTCAATGCGACTCCCTTTACAATCTTTTATCGGACTCCATTTTGAAATATATGAAGCCAGGAAGGTCCAGAAGCCATTCCTTCCCCTGCGTTCGTCAATTCTCTGTGATAGTTTGCTGTGTACCGAAACATAAGTAACAATCATTGAACGTTTGCCCAGTTTCCTACCTTAACTGCATGAAGTATGCAATCTTTCATATTTTTCGCACTTTCAGGGTGACCGGATTGTTTGAATTTATGACCAAACTACTCATATTTAAAAACGTTTTATTGGAAAACTCCTCTGAAATGCAATCAGACGTGGTCGTTATCTACACAGATGGCCATTTAATGTGAACACATACTTCAGACCATTCTTCAGCTCTTTTCTGAATTTCCTCTGTGTCAGTGTATAGATACAAGTATTGGTGCACATACTCAGAATTTGCACCATGAGCCCACATTGTTGTAGGATGTATACCGGGGAACTCAAATATCGGTCCTGATAAAAATAATTTACCGGCTGCCATCTCAGGGAAAAAGCTACATAGGGCATCCAAAATAATATGAAATTAGCTGAAATTGCAAACAATAAAATCATCGATTTTCTGCGGTTTTCCACCTCGGCATCTTTTTGATTATCACTGCTGCTCCGAAGTCCTCTGCGGACTCTATTTGCCACAATGATATGTCTCACTGTTAAGCCATTGAAGATAAGGATTAAGCCGATTGGTAGCAACGGTGTTAAAATGCTATCCAGCAATTCGATTCCTTTCCACACGGGTGAAGTAGCGTATTCATGTGTGAGGGCGCAACGCCACGGCACATTGTCAATGATGACGTAAGGTTCAACAGTAAAGTAAAACGGGAAACTTCTCCCGAAACTCACTAAAACCACGGTCACCATAACCACCGTTGCTGTTCTCTCGGTGCAGTATCGTTCCCTGAGCTTTCGGCAACATATTGCGATGAAGCGATCGAAGGTAAAACTGACCGTGAACCAAACAGAGCAGTCTCTCGTCACAACAAATAATACAAGTGTCATGGCGCATACAGGAGTGATGAGCAGGGATCTGGAATAAATTTGGATATTGTTGGTCTGTTTCACTAAAGCGAAAACTATAACCACCGTCATATCCGCTGCTGCCATTCCAACCAGGTAACGGGTGATGCATTTGGAGAGTCCGCATTTTCCCCGAGACAGGATCACAATCGCCGTTAAATTAACTAGAAGAAATTTGGAAAGAAAAAAAAAATCAACACATTATTATCGTTAGCTGCAGATGTCTGAATGCCCACCATTTTTCCAAAGCTACGCAGGGTGCGATTTCTTTTGGAAGTGAAAAGCAGAAATTGAATTTGTGCGGTCTCTGTCCGCGCACTCGGGCTGGGCAATAATGGAGAGAATTAGCAGTGGGATGGCTACTTTCCGACAGACTAGAACCGGGCAATTGATTTCCACGATTCATGTACCGGTGAGTTCGATCTCCATGAACAACACCATTTCCATTACTTGAGGTGAAATACTTGAAAGGTTCATTTGTGGTGAAATCATGAGATTTAATGCTTAAGTTATAATTTAACGTTTTATGGAAGAACAGACCTGAGCGTCGATATTCGACTGGCCGGTCAGATGGAAAAGCTTCTGATCTGGAAAACCGACCACTGTCGGTTCAGAAAGCTGAGCAAGGTGAAACTATGGAACTATGGCAACATCGGCACCAACGTAATTGACAAAGGAAATACAAAGCATCACATAGAAACGATATGGAAGCTGAATAACAAAACTATCAGATGCTTGAATCCTGATTTCTGGAAACACATTTCAGACGATGGTCGCATCTGTGCTCCGTAAAATTGCAAACCGTGCAATTGAAAGAGGGCAAAATGAGGACGGCACCATACATAGAGTGACCAGCTCCAGTACCTTACCAGGGATACCGATCGCCACGATTGTAGGATAGAAAACGCTCGCGATGTAGAAAATCGCCGGATATCCCATAATCCGTCAGAGGCAGCGTTCAGTTGTACGGAACGTTCCAACTGCTCATATGAACTGGTGGCAGGTTTTACAGAGTTATAAGCAATTCAGAGTAATTCCACTGAGGCAACTAGTGTGTTGATGACATCAGTCGCATGAGGGGCAACCAGCTACACAAACAGTTACAATAAAGTGTTTTCTCACTCTGTAACCGTGACATGAATTAGTATCCCCAAGGGATGTTACAAGTTATTTAATTTTAAACAAAAGATAATACGAGCGTTACCAATATACTTTCCAAGAAATCTGACGTCAGCTACAGAAATGGGACATGTTCTGATCAGTGTTGTTTCTAACGTAGACAATCATCCTAATCAATCAACTTCAAACAGATTTATTTTGTCCTATGCAGCGCAGCACATTCGCTTCTGACATTGAGAGCGGGACATCATCTCGGCAGGTGAAATAGGGTACGATTGATTGAGGGAGGGAATAGGATCATTTTTTCTGTCGCTTGTTTTAGCCATTTCGAGTGAATTGAATGACGAACGTCACAGTAACAGCCGATGATATGTATCACATAAAACACGTTGTACGTATGTTCTCCTGGGCAGATAAAAGAGATGGAGAGTAATACTCCAGGGACCTTTGATTATAAAAAAACTTACGCACTAACACGAATTGAGATGCGGCCTGTGGACGGATTGATGGACGTTCTTTTCTGGATTAGCAGAGAGGGGCTGGTTGATTCTCTGTCTCTGACAAGTGCAGTGCAGGGATTGGTGTTAGGCCCATTGTGTTTTATCATGTATTTTTACTGACTCAGATGTCGATGTTGAAAACTGAATGTGAAGAATTGCGGACGACTCCTAAGTTGGGGGCGTTGTTCCAGCCAGGAATTCTATGCAAGTTTGAAGCTTGATGTTGACGGGCTCGGAAATGGGCTGACAAATGGCAGATGGCATTTAATACTCACAAGTGTGAGACGGTCTGCGTCGTGAGGAAAGGGGCAACAGGTTTCGCCGCACACATTGAATATGTGCGCTTTAGTGTGCAATTTTTAAAAAAGAGACCTGGCGATACAGATCGATAATTCCAGGAAATCGGCCTCGCCGGTAGATCGGTTCGTATTGAGCTCTGATCACAGTGGCCTTCACAATCAGATCACTGAGTACCCGAGTTGGGACGTTGTGCTGAAGCTGTACAACACGCTGGTGAGGCCATAGATAGAATATTGTGGCTGTTCTGGCCACATGCTTACTGTTTTGAAATATCAATTAGCCTCAAAATGCCCTGCGATAATTTGAAAGGAAGAGTGCTGCAATGAATAGGGTGAATGACCCCAGATTTTGCCCATCCAGGGTTTATCCTATAGACACTGTAGGCAGGGTGCGTGGATTCTAGAGAGGGAGTGCAGAGGAGATTTACAAGAGTGTTGCCTGGAATGGAGGTCGTACCTTGGGGGAACAGGGCCTTTTCTCCCTGTAGTGACAGAGGATGAGAGGTGACCTGACAGAGGTGTATAAGATGAAGAGAGTCATTGAACAGCGTGTACAGTCCGGGTTTTTCTCCCCCCAGGGCCGAAATGGCTACACAAGAGGGCATAGTTTTCAAATGCTTGGAAATAGGTACAGAGGAGATACCAGCGTTAAGTTTTTGACACAGAGAGTGGTGTATGCACGGAATGCACTGCTGGCGGCGGTAGTGGAAGCGGATCCCATAGGGTCTTTTAAGAGTCCTTTAGACAGGAGCTTAGAAAAATGGAGGGCTATACGTTCGGGAAAGTCCATGGAGTTTCTAAAGTATTTTCATATTTGGCACAACATTGTGGACAGAAGGGCCGATAATATGCTGTAGATTTCTATGTTCAATGTTCTATCCTTTGACTGAATCTACAACTGGAGGTCATAGGCTTGGGGAGAAAGTTGAAATATGGAAGCAGAGCATGTAGTAGACGTTATTCACTCAGACGGTCGACCGTGTGTGGAAGGAACTGCAGCGTAATTGGTAGATGCGGTTTCAATTGTATCACCTCAGTGAAGGCTGTGCCGGTACGTGGATGAGAGTGAGACAGAGGGTGCAGATATATGGGGAGGGGCGGAGGATCACAGAGGTATGACCGAGATGAACGGAAGAGCCTATTTGTACGTAGTAATAATCTTTGACTTCATGACTATCTCTGTCTCATTTCCCCATTCAGTGTCTTCTCGCTTTTGTCACCAATATAACTATGTGCAGAACGGAGGGTGTTTTCAAGCTCACCTTTCAATCTCATTTCCTTCTGATTTTGTAGTACAACCTACTCTGTGCCTATTGTGGAATTCGTACCGATGAGCGGCCCTCGGCTTATTGGAAAGATAAAGTCTTACCCTTCCACATCCAGTGTGGAACTTGTACCAACGTGCAGCCCTCGGTTCCTGGAGAGTATCACGTCTGTATCCATCGTGACGTTGGTATCGATGTGCGATGAGCGGAACTGGTATCATCACTGTGGACCTTTCCAACCACTCTGTATCCATTGTAGAAATGGTTTCATCACTGTGGACCTTTCCCACCACTCTGTATCCATTGAGGAACTGGTATTATCACTGTGGACCTTTCCAACCACTCTATATCCATTGTAGAACTGGTATCATCACTGTGGACCTTTCCGACCACTCTGTATCCGTTGTGGAACTTGTATCGTCACTGTGGACCTTTCCCACCACTCTGAATCCATTGTGGAACTGGTATCATCACTGTGGACCTTTCCAACCACTCTGTATCCATTGTGGAACTGGTATCATCACTGTGGACCTTTCCAACCACTCTGTATCCATTGTGGAACTTGTATCGTCACTCTGGACCTTTCCAACCACTCTGTATCCATTGTGGAACAGGTATCATCACTGTGGACCTTTCCCACCACTCTGTACCCATCGTGGAACTCGTACTTACGTGTGGCGCTCGGTTTTTCTGAGAATATCTCGGCGCTGAAAACACCCTTTTCCCTCTCACACTTTGAATACGATTCGTGAGGCTGACTGCGTTCGTCTCAGCGTGAAATTCAACTTTTGTTGTAAATTGCTTTCTATCAGTAACTTGGAAACAGTTGCCATTTCCTGCGACAGCAATTCATTTCAATTCCTGCTCGCCATTACATTGTCCACTGCGCCATAAATCAATACGTTCCGTTCAATGATCAATACAACAACTCTCTTACTGGCTTTGTTGATTTCTGCGATATTTGTGTTGTTACTCAGGCATCATTTATTATGTGTCTGCAAATACTCCTCCGATGGCAGTGATAACTTCTCTTTTATAGGATTGCAGCCTTTCCTGTGGCGAATGGGAAGAGGTGGAGAAGGACAGTGACGGACGGAGAAATATTTCAAGTGGCGAATGGGAAGAGGTGGAGAAGGACAGTGACGGTCGGAGATATATTTCAATTGGCGAATGGGAAGAGGTGAGGAAGGACAGTGACGGACGAAGATATATTTCAAGTGGCGAATGGGAAGAGGTGAGGAAGGACAGTGACGGACGGAGATATATTTCAAGTGGCGAATGGGATGAGGTGAGGAAGGACAGTGACGAACGGAGATATATTTCAAGTGCCGAATGGGAAGAGGTGCAGAGGGACAGTGACGGACGGAGATATATTTCAAGTGGCGAATGGGAAGAGGTGAGGAAGGACAGTGACGGACGGAGATATATTTCAAGTGGCGAATGGGAAGAGGTGAGGAAGGACAGTGACGGACGGAGATATATTTCAAGTGGCGAATGGGAAGAGGTGAGGCAGATTTCTGACTCGGACGGGGACTCTGAGATGGCGAGTTCCCCTGAAACTGACGTCATTGGTCCAGACGCTGGAGGTGCTGCCTGGAGGAGCACTGAACACGGTTCACATAGAAACTAGGTGCAGGAGTAGACCATTCGGCCCTTCGAGCCTGCACCGCCATTCATTATGATCATGGCTGATCATCCAACTCAAAACACTGTACCTGCTTTCTCTCCATACCCCCTGATCCCTTTAGCCACTAGGGCCATATTTAACTTCCTCTTAAATATAGCCAATTAACCAGCCTCAACTGTTTCCTGTGGCAGAGAATTCCACAGATCACCACTCTCTGTGTGAAAAAGATTTCCTCATCTCGGTCCTAAAAGGCTTCCCCTTTATCCTTAAACTGTGACCCCTCGTTCTGGACTTCCCCAACATCGGATACAATCTTCCTGCATCTAGCCTGTCCAATCCCTTTAGAATTTTATACGTTTCAATAAGATCCCCCCTCAATCTTCTAAATTCTAATGAGTATAAGCCTAGTCGATCCAGTCTTTCTTCATATGAAAGTCCTGCCATCCCAGGAATCAATCTGGTGAACCTTCTTTGTACTCCCTCTATGGCAAGAATGTCTTTCCTCAGATTAGGGGACCAAAACTGCACACAATACTCTAGGTGCGGTCTCACCAAGGCCTTGTACAACTGCAGTAGATTCTCCCTGCTCCAGTACTCAAATCCTTTTGCTATGAATGCCAACATACCATTTGCCTTTTTCACCGCCTGCTGTATCTGCATGCCCAACTTCAATGACTGGTATACAATGACACCCAGGTCTCGTTGCACCTCCCCTTTTCCTAATCGGCCACCATTCAGATAATAATCTGTATCCCTGTTCTTGCAACCAAAGTGGATAACCTTACATTTATCCACATTAAATTGCATCTGCCATGAATTTGCCCACTCACCTAACCTATCCAAGTCACCCTGCATCCTCTTAGCATCCTCCTCACAACTAACACCGCCGCCCAGCGTCTTGTCATCCGCAAACTTGGAGATGCTGCATTTAATTGCCTCGTCTAAATCATTAATATATATTGTAAACAACTGGGGTCCCAGCACTGAGCCTTGCGGTACCCCACTAGTCACTGCCTGCCATTCTGAAAAGGTCCCGTTTACTCCCACTCTTTGCTTCCTGTCTGCCAACCAATTCTCTATCCACATCAATACCATACCCCCAATACCGTGTGCTTTAAGTTTGCACACTAATCTCCTGTGTGGGACCTTGTCAAAAGCCTTTTGAAAATCTAAATATACCATATCCACTGGTTCTCCCCTATCCACTCTACGAGTTACATCTTCAAAAAATTCTATAAGATTCGTCAGACATGATTTTCCTTTCACAAATCCATGCTGACTTTGTCCGATGATTTCGCCTCTTTCCAAATGTGCTGTTATCACATCTTTGATAACCGACTCTAGCATTTTCCCCACCACCGATGTCAGACTCACCGGTCGATAATTCCCAGGTTTTTCTCTCCCTCCTTTTTTAAAAAGTGGGATTACATTAGCCACCTTCCAATCCTCAGGAACTAATCCAGAATCTAAGGAGTTTTGAAAAATTATCACTAATGCATCCTCTATTTCTTGGGCTATTTCCTTAAGCACTCTGGGATGCAGACCATCTGGCCCTGGGGATTTATCTGCCCTTAATCCCTTCAATTTACCTAACACCACTTCCCTACTAACATGTTTTTCCCTCAGTTCCTCCATCTCACTAGACCCTCGGTCCCTTACTATTTCCGGAAGATTATTTATGTCCTCCTTAGTGAAGACAGAACCAAAGTAGTTATTCAATTGGTCTGCCATGTCTTTGTTCCCTATGATCAATTCACCTGTTTCTGACTGTAAGGGACCTACATTTGTCTTGACCAATCTTTTTCTTTTCACTTATGTGTAAATGCTTTTACAGTCAGTTTTTATGTTCCCTGCCAGCTTTCTCTCATAATCTTTTTTACCCTTTCCTAATTAAGCCCTTTGTCCTCCTCTGCTGGTCTCTGAATTTCTCCCAGTCTTCAGGTGTGCCGCTTTTTTTTTTGCTAATTTATATGTTTCTTCTTTGGACTTGATAGTATCCCTAATTTCCCTTGTCAGCTATGGGTGCACTACCTTCCCTGGTTTATTATTTTGCCAAACTGGGATGAACAATTGTTGTAGTTCATCCATGCGATCTTTAAATGATTGCCATTGCATATCCACAGTCAGCCCTTTAAGTATCATTTGCCTGTCTATCTTAGCTAATTCACGTCTCATGCCTTCAAAGTTACCCTTCTTTAAGGTCAGAACCGTTGTTTCTGGATTAACTATGTCACTCTCCATCTTAATGAAGAATTCCACCGTATTCACACTGCAGAGTGAAATGTGACGAAGCGGGCTCCTTCGCTGGATGGCATCAACATTCCTGTTTACTTGCTGAAGATTTAAGAGTGGAATATTCCATCATACTCTTCTTCCGTGTCACCTGAGGAGAAAAAGTAGGAACTTTTAGGAGGCGAGTCACAAAGCAAGTCTCCGACGTGAATCTATGCATCGTGTTGCAAGGCAGTTTGAAACTCATTTTGCCAATCTACCTGGGATTCAAAGGGCTCCATTCTTACAGACCGGCCGCAGATCCGACTGGATAGGAAAACCACGGAATGTTCACACGTTCATTCGTTAATGCAAAAAAGCAGGAACGTTAGGGGGTGAATTTCGAAGCCACGGTGTCCCACAGTGCGGTATCGGAATCTGTATTGGTTCTCATCAATGTCGAATGAGGGAGGATGTATAGATGCAGCTAGGGCCATAAGTGCCAGGTAGGAGATTAGACGGGAGGGATAGTTAACAGGAAAGTGACGTGATACCTGCGGAAGAGGCTGGGGTCGGAATTGTCAAGGGAATTGTATCGTCGTAAGATTCCCGTTGAAGACGGAGGATGTTACGGAATGCTGGAGGAGTGTTAGGAAACATCAAGAAGATCTTTTTATTTTTCTCCAGCTATAGGAAGGATGTGGAAACCACAGAAAGGGTGCAGAGGAGATTTACAAAAAACTTTGCCTGGATTAGGGAGTATGCCTTATGAGAATAGGTGGAGTGAACTCGGCCTTTTCTCTTTGGAGCGACGGAGGATGAGAGGAGACCTGCTAGAGGTGTATAAGATAATGTGACACATTGAACGTGTGGATAGTCAGAGGCTTTTCCCCAGGGCTGAAATGGCTAGTACGAGAGGGCATAGTTTTAAGGTTCTTGGTACTAGTTACAGAGGAGATGTCAGGGGTAAGTTTTTTTTTTTTATCAGGGAGTGGCGAGTGCCTGGAATGGCTGCCGGCGACAGGGATACGACAGGGTCTTTTAAGAGGACAGGTACATGGAGCTGAGAAAAGTAGAGAGCTATATGTAACCGCAGGTAAATTCCAAGGTAACATGTTCTGCAGAGCTTTCTGGGACGATGGACCTGTATTGTGCTGTAGGTTTTCTATGCTTCCAATACGCTGGAGGAATATAAGGGTAAATTCTCCAGAACGTGACACATAGATATCGAGAAATACTCATCCGTTTCACGGTGATAATGTCGTTCAGTCAGTCGAAGATCAGGTAAATGTTGTGCAAATTCAGACAATAAAACCTGTAAAATAATGATGATTGCTATCTGAATTAAATGAGACTGCACAAAATGTGGGCAAAGTACTGGAGAGTTTAACATCAGTGGCTGAGCGAAGGGCGCTGAGTAGGCTACGGTCAATTATGGACAACCCTGAACATCCTCTACATAGCACCATCCAGAGACAGAGAAGCAGTTTCAGCGACAGGTTACTATCGATGCAATGCTCCTCAGACAGGATGAAGAGGTCAATACTCCCCAATGCCATTAGGCTTTACAATTCAACTGCCAGGACTTAGGAACTTTTTTAAGCTATTATTAATGCTTTTTGAGTTAGTTCTTACTGAGTTAAGTATTGTATGTAATTAGTTTTTTTGCTACAACAAGTGTATGGGACATTGGAAAAAAGGATGAATTTCCCCATGGGGATGAATAAAGTATCTATCTATCTATCTAAACGTGTGAGGATTGTTTTCAGGATCTTCAATGGGAGGTATCTGAGGACACGGGCTGAACGGTATCTTTACCTGCACGAAATTGGTGGTCTGCCTAGTCCGCAAGAAAATTCCACATGGTGTCACTCCGGTGAATACAATTCCTGTCATTGTCATACTGAAAATGCCGATTTTGTACTGGTCAAATTAATATCGTAAACATTTATTATGCTAATTATCATCAAATACCACCAGCATTGAATTACTAACGGCTCAGTGAATCGTGGACCTTCCACCTTCTGGAACACATTCATTTACTTCATCTTACCCGTTTTAAAACCTCCCTGTCGTTAACAGAGGGCCATTGTGCTCTGCTAAAGATCAGATTTGACACCGTTAGTGCACGTTGTACATGCTATGAAAGTTATTCACTGTTAATAATTCTCAAATTAGCAGCTCAAGTTTCCTGCCAAAATAAAATTTCCAAGACCCTTCAATATAAAATGTTGTACACAGTTACTTATTTGCACCTCTGGTGGCGGGCCTGTCGTACTTACCCAGAGGCAGCTCGTCCACTTTTAGTTCCCGCCTGACATCCAGCACATACTGCTGTCTCCAAGTAAATGTTTGCATCCAAGAGTTCCAACCCCTAATACAGCGCTTCGACAGGCGGGCTAAATCGGGTGAGGGGAGCCGGGAAACTTGAACACCCGTGATTTAGGGATTTGCTCACCAAAGCAGGTGAAGCCGGTTCCCGGACTCGGTGTATGAGATCAACTACAAGATCCAGCATCCAAGGAGGTGGTGAGAGACGATAAAAGATCTACGGAGAAGACAGTTCAGTCCATCAGGGTAGAGATTCAGAATAGTAAAGGAAAAAAAAAATCACTGGTGTGAGTTGTCTATAGGCGACCTAATAAAAATATTGCAGTGGCAGGGGCGATTAACCAAGAAATAACCGAGGCTTAGACGAACGGAACGGCAGTTGGCATGGGGGATTTTAAATTCCACAGAGATTGGGAGAATCAGGTTGGTCAATGAAGTCTTGAGGTGGACTTCATAGAATGCATCTGTGATGGTTTTCTTGAGCAGCATGTTAGTGAACCTACAAGGGAAAATACTATCTTAGATCTAGTCCTTTGCAGTGAGGCACGTAAGATTAACGACCTTGTAGCCAGGGATCCTCTTGGAAAGAGTGATCACAGAATGATTGAATTTCGCATACAGATGGAGGATGAAATAATTAGATCTAAGACTAGTGTACTACGCTGGAACAAGGGAGACTACAACAGGATGAGGGAGGAGATGGCTGATTGGATTTGGAGCACAGCTGAGGAACAGTGGAATACTTCCAAAGAGATTTTTCATGGTGCTCAACAGAAGTATATTCCAGTCAAAAGTAAGGACAGTAAGTGTGGGGAGAGCCAGCTTTGGATAACTAAGGAAATAGAAGATAGCATCAAATCGAAAGCTCGTGTGTAAAAAGTCACAAAGATTAGTGGGAGACTGGAGGACTGGGAAATTTTTAAAAAGCAACAAAGAACAACAAGACAAGAAATAAGGAAAGGGAAGACAGATTATGAAAGTTAATTAGCACAAAATATAAAAAAGCAGATTTTTAAAAATAAATATATAAAGCGGAAGACGAGAAGGGGATATTGATATTGGGCGATAAGGAAATGGTTAAGCCATTGAACGACTATTTTCTGTCGTCTTAACGGTGGACAACACGGGTAATATGCCAAAGAATCATGTTATGGACGAAATGGGAGGAGAGGACCTCGATAAAATCACACCCACTAAAGAGATAGTGATGAGCAAACTAGAGGGCCTAAAGGTAGATAAGACCCCTGATCCTGATGGGATGCATCCCAAGGTGCTGAGGGAATTGTCGGAAGTAATAGCAAACGTGTTGGTAATCATTTACCAATATTCTCTCGACTCTGAGCTGGTCCCTGCGGATTAGAAGACAGAGAATGTCACGCCACATTTTTAAAAAAGATGAAAGCAAAAGACGGGCAACTATGGGCCACTTAGTTTAACTTCTGAAAATGCTTGAATCTGTCATTAACGGAGAAATAGCGAAACATTTAAAAAGGAGTGTTTCCATTAGACAGACGCAGCATGGATTCAGAAGGGGCAGGTCCTGCTTGACAAACTATAACCATATAACAATTACAGCACGGAAACAGGCCATCTCGGCCCTTCTAGTCCGTGCCGAACGCTTACTCTCACCTAATCCCAATGACCCGAACTCAGCCCATAACCCTTCATTCCTTTCCTGTCCATATACCTATCAAATGTTGCTTTAAATGATAATACCGAACCTACCTCTACCACTTCTACTGGAAGCTGATTCCACACAGTTACCACTACCTGAGTAAAGATATTTCCCCTCATGTTACCCTTAAACTATTGCCCCCTGTCTCAACTCATGTCCTCTTGTTTGAGTCTCCCCTACTCTCAATGGAAAAAGCCTATCCACGTCAACTCGATCTATCCCACTCATAATTTTAAATGCCTCTATCAAGTCCCCCCTCAACCTTCTACGCTCCAAAGAATAAAGACCTAACTTTTTCAACCCTTCTCTGTAACTTAGGTGCTGAAACCCAGGTAACATTCTAGTAAATCTTCGCTGTAGTCTCTCTATTTTGTTGAAATCTTTCCTATAACTCGGTGACCACAACTGAACACAATACTCCAAATTCGGCCTTAACAATGCCTTGTACAATTTTAACATTACATCCCAACTCCTTTACTCAATGCTCTGATTTATAAAGGCCAGCATACCAAAAACTTTCTTCAACACACTTTCCACATGAGATTCCACCTTCAGGGAACTATGCACCATTATTCCTAGATCACTCTGTTCTACTGCATTCTTCAAAGCCCTACCAGTTACCATGTATGTCCTGTTTTGATTATTCCTACTAAAATGTAGCACCTCACACTTATCATCATTAAACTCCATCTTCCATCGCTCAGCCCACTCTTCTAACTGGCCTAAATCTCTCTGCAAACTTTGAAAACTACTTCATTATCCACAACGCCACCTACCTTAGTATCTTCTGCAAACTTACTAATCCAATTTACCACCCCATCATCCAGATCATTAATGTATATGACAAACAACATTGGTCCCAGTACAGATCCCTGATGCACACCACTAGTCACCGGCCTCCAACCTGACAAACAGTTATCCACCACTGCTCTCTGGCATCTCCCATCCAAACACTGTTGAATCCATTTTACTACTTCAATATTAATACCTAACGATTGAACCTTCCTAACTAACATTTCGTGTGGAACCTTAGCAAAGGCCTTATATGTTTCCATATAGAAAACATCCACTGATTTACCCTCGTAACTTTCCTCATAACCTCTTCAAAAAATCAATAAGATTTGTCAAACATGACCTTCTACGCTCAAATCCATGTTGACTGTTCCGAATCAAACCCTGTCTATCTAGATAATTATATATACCATCCTAAGAATACCTTCCATTAATTCACCCAACACTGACGTCAAACTGACAGGCCTATAACTGCTAGGTTTACTCTTAGAACCCTTCTTAAACAATGGAACCACATGAGCAATACGCCAATCGTCCGGCACCATCCCGGTTTCTAATGACATTTGAAATATTTCTGTCAGAGCCCCTGCTATTTCTACACTAACCTCCCTCAAGGTCCTAGGGAATATCCTGTCAGGATCCGGAGATTTATCCACTTCTATATTCCTTAAAAACGCCAGTACTTCCTCCTCCTTAATCGTCATAGTTTCCAAAACTTCCCTACTTGTTTCCCTTACCTTATCCAATTCAATATCCTTCTTCTTAGTGAACACCGAAGAAAATAAATTTTTCAAAATCTCCCCCATCTCTTTCGGCTCCACAAATAGCTGTCCACTCTGCTTCTCTAAAGGATCAAGTTTATCTCTCAGTATCCTTTTGCTATGAATATAACTGTAGAAACCCTTTGGATTTATTTTCACCTTACTTGCCAAAGCAACCTCATATCTTCTTTTAGCTTTTCTAATTTCTTTCTTAAGATTCTTCTTACATTCTTTATATTTCTCGAGCACCTCATTTACTCCATGCTGCCTATATTTATTCTAGATATAACTAACTGGACTTCTTTGAGGACATAATGAGTGCAGTGGGGAACAGGTGGATGTCGTATACTTGGATTTCCAGAAGGCGTTCAATAAGGTGCCACACAAGAGACTTATAAATAAGATACTGATGCATAGAGTCGGAGGAAGTGCATTGGCATGGATAGTGGATTGGTTAACATATAGAAGGCAGAGAGTTGGTGTAAATGAGTTTTTCTCCGTTTGACAGTCTGTGGGGATTGGAGTACCGCAGGGGTCGGTGCTGGGCCCACAGCTGTTTACCATTTACATTGATGATTTGGAAGACGGGACTGAGTGTAGCTTTGCAAAATTTGCTGATGACATTAAACTGAGTGGAAAAGCAACTTGTATTGAGGATGTTGTGTCTTCAGAGGGATATAGATAGTTTAAGTAAGTGGGCCAATGTCTGGCAGATGGAATACAACGTTGGTAATGGCGAGATCATACACTTTGGAAGGAATAATCGAAGAGCAGATTATTATTGAAATTGTGAATGATTGCAGGATACTGTTGTGCAGAGGGACTTGGGAATGCTTATGCATGAATCGCAAAAAGTTGGCTTGCAGGTGGAACAGAACGGAATGTTGGCCTTCTTGCTGGAGGGCTTGAAATCAGGAGCAGGGATGTCATACTGAAACTATAGAGGGTACTGGTGAGACCGCAGCTGGAGTACTGTGTGCAGTTCTGGTGTCCATACTCGAGGAAGGATATCCTGGCTTTGGAAAAGTGCAGAGGACGTTCACCAGGTTGATTTCAGAGATGGAGGTGTTAACCTAAGAGGAGAGATTGAGTCACCTGGGACTATACTCTCTGGAATTCAGAAGAATGAGAGGGGATCTTATAGAAACATTATTAAAAAAAATGAAAAGGGTAGATAAGGTAGAAGTAGGAAAGCTGTTTCCATTGGTAGGTGAGACTAGAACTAGGGGACATTGCCTCAAGATTCAGGGGAGAAGATTTAGGACGGAGACGAGGAGAAACTGCTTCTTTTCCCAGAGAGTGGTGAATCTGTGGAATTCTCTGCCCAGGGAAACAGTTGAAGCTTCTTCACTAAATATATTTAAGTTATAGTGAGATAGGATTTTACACAGTAAGGGAATTAAGGGTTCTGGGGAAAAGGCAAGTAGACCGAGCTGAGTTTACGGACAGATCAGCCATGAACTTATTCAGTGGTGGGACAGGCTCGATGGGCCGGATGGCCTACTCCTGCTCCTATTTCTCATGTTTCTTATGTTAAGTTTGTCCCTGCCTCCTGTTATATGAATCTCAAGTTCCATTACTCAATAGTATACCCACATTATAAACGTGTTTACTTCTCATCACCATATCATGTGTGTCTTTCTTCTCTGAACTGCCTTGGTGATTTCCGTTGTGGGTGTACTGCACTCCTGAGAAACACGGACCTCTCTTCTCTGAACTGCCTTGGTGATCTCCGTTGTGAGAGGACTGCTCTCCTGAGAAACACGGGCCTCTCTTCTCTGAACTGCCTTGGTGATCTCCGTTGTGGGTGGACTGCACTCCTGAGAAACACGGGCCTCTCTTCTCTGAACTGCCTTGGTGATCTCCGTTGTGAGCGGACTGCTCTCCTGAGAAACACGGGCCTCTCTTCTCTGAACCGCCTTGGTGATCTCCGTTGTGAGTGGACTGCTCTCCTGAGAAACACGGGCAACAGTCGCAGCCTTTGGTCTCAATGGGCCACTTTGTATTCTGACAGGATCTTATTTTTTCCGGTTTCCCAGCGCCTGC
The DNA here is from genome assembly GCF_048418815.1 of Hemitrygon akajei. NCBI lineage: Eukaryota > Metazoa > Chordata > Chondrichthyes > Myliobatiformes > Dasyatidae > Hemitrygon > Hemitrygon akajei. Next base: position 1,792,404 of record NW_027331943.1, on the reverse strand, counting down.
CGCCTATTCAGCATCGCAGCACTAGCGGTTCGCTGACTGTCATGCCCAGCCCTAGCTCCAGACAACCCCTGGAGATCTCCAGGCAGCGGCCGTGTCAGTCTGCTCCATTGACATCCCTCCATTTCTAAAGCCAAAGGGTATTCCCTTTTATACCGACAGACAGGATTTAGTTTCAGCCACCCCGAACATGGAGAACAGACGTTGGCCAGAGCACCGCCTAATCTGGGTACAGACGTGTCTGTGTTTGCTTCCGGACCGGGGGAGGGTAGGGGAGGTGGAGGGGTGCCGGGCTGGATTTACCCCAGTGGGTATCTTCTCCCCGGACCCGATGCCCCTGAACCCGGACCTCACTGCAGAGCTGGAAACCGAGCCCCGGCTCCTCACCTGTCCTCAGAGTCGATGCGGCTGGGAGGCTCACCGTCCGAAGACTGCCTCCGGATGCCGTTCCCATTCTTTGCCACTTCGGCTGTTTATTCGTCCGTGTGTAGTTCTTTTTTTTCTTATTGATTATATTATAATTATTTGTATCTACTGTGCGTAGCCGGAAGATAATGAACGGAGACTAATATTGCGGTGATATACGCGTACTTTGATGGAGAATTGATTCTGAAGTCTGAACATGATTTCCCTTTAGTCTTCCCCTCACTCGGCAGATCAAGCGGACATCCTCCCGCATACAGATACCCTACCCGTGAGCTCCGGTTCGTCCAAATGACGAGCACAATCCATCGTCCGTCTCTGAGGCTCCCCTTTGAATCTTCGTGTTGGTAGAAAACCGAATCCATCTAAACAAGCGAATGCCGGACCACTCCACGCCATCATTCCCAGCGATTTATTCCTTTATCTTTCCCGTCAGTCTGTGCAACTCAGTACACTTGATCTGCCCTCTTCAAAATTAAGTCCATGACATTTCTGCATCCCTTACAAACAATGCATGCTGCATAGTTCAGCAAACTAGTATATGCACATCCTTCTGCTGTCTTGACTGCCTTCTTCCACACTCGACAAGTATTCTCAGTAGCCACTCCGTCCCAACGCTTTCCGCTAGCTGGTCTCTTATACCAACATACTCAGACTTTCAACCAGAGACACAGACACGCACAGTCAGGCACAGACATGTATAGAAAAAAAAAAAACACATACCCAGTAACACACACAAAGGTACGGCACATACAGACATACCGGAGATGCACACACACAAAACGCATGCACACGGATAAGCGCACACTCACAATGTAGACATAGTTAGGCGCACAAACACTCTCTCTCTCTCTCACACACACACACACACACACACACACACACACACACACACACACACACACACACACACACACACACACACGCACACAAACACACAAACACACATACGTGCACACACGCATACATGTATATGTCACACGCACACAAGCAGAAACATACAAAATCACATGCAGCCAGGAAAATGGACGCACACATATGAAAAACATTCAGACACAAAAACTCACATACACAAAGTTGACATTCACTGAAACACACAGACGTACACATGTATACGCACAACAACATGCACACACACACACACACACACACACACACACACACACACACACACACACACACACACACACACACACACACACACACGAACACATGCACATGCACGTACGGATAGAGGCACACAGACATACGCGCCCTGACACGCACACATGCACGACTAGACTTTTAAAAAAATCTTCCTCTCCATCTCTCCATTGCGTTCCTTGACATATCGTCAAAGAACTATAGACTACTGAGACTAAAGCTTGGACTGCTGACTTTGATGGTCATGTGTTCGGTTTAGGGGTGTGTCCTAGACGAGCCTTTAAATGTACTGACTGTGATACAGTCCCTGAGAAAATTGGAAAGGTTAGTGGACATGTAAGTGTTGATTCATCACCACAAATAGACATTTTCCTGGAGAGTCTCAAACTCATGCTACATCAAGGATTTAATCTTCTGGAGACAATGGCGACAAAAGGGTGATTCAGTACAATTTTTACTAGGTTTACATAATTTACTTCAATATTTTGAGTCTGACAAACGGTTCCTTTGAAGTACACATTTACAATGGAAGAACATTGTAATTGATAAGATACCTTTGAAGTTTTACATACTTTTGCTGGTACAACTAATTCACACAGACAGTCAAAAAGCATCTAGGAAGAAAACCCAGAAGTCCGCAAAAAATGTTGTAAGATTGACAAACGGTCAGACAGGGAAAGTGAGTAGCCAATTATGCATAGGATGGAGCGGTCCGTTTGGCTGGTACTGACACTGTGGGCCGAAGGGTCTTTTCCCTTCTCAGTACCATTCTCTGTTCTATGTAAGAATAAGACAAATAGAAAGCAGCAGCGTTTCTTTTCTCAAACCATACATTTATCTCAATGGTAATGAACATGAACACGTGCTTTTTATTTGACTCAGAACGAAGCTTGGTACACTTCACACAAACTGAGGATTGTTACTGATAATAGAGAGTGAGAGGGAAGGATGCAGTCATATTATCTAGAAGGACAACGTGAAGAATCAGAGTGGAGCGGCGTTTCACTCTCAACGGATCTGCTCAACAGATGGACAAAAGTCGCACCAAGGAAACATAAGGTGGAGAGCTGAGTCTGATGGTGTTTGAAACAATGTTCCCCTTTGCTGGAAGAATGACGCTCGCAATTTACACCCCTTAGTACCATCACAGTTTCCATTGTTAGCAGTTTCACAATTAATTCACTCAGTTAATCACATTCCGTCACTGCAGGGAATGCGCTTGTCTGACTAATCGGGTGGAAAACAATTTTAAAATCTTTATTTTTAAATCTATTGCGCTCTGTCCCTGTGGAGTTGCTCAGTGTTATTAAAAACCCCAGGCATGCGTTGCCTCAACAGTTCATTCCGAGAGATCGCCTTTAGCACACGGGGACACATCACTGGACAAAGAAAATGTCTGCTTTATTTGATAGTTACTTGAGACTGTATAAAATATTCAACGTGTTCATTGCCGTAATTGGAGTTCCTGGTGAGTGAGCGGAGCAACTCATGTCTGGTATTTCTGTATGTTAACCTGCAAGAACCTGTCATTGATCATTTCGCCAGCTCGCACTTGATGCTCGTCGCACTAGTATCCGTCGGGTATATCCATCTTGTCAAATCAACATCCTAAATGTTCATATTTAGTGACAAACAAAACTAAAACCCTGTCTCTGTCCCAACTCACGGGATGGACTTGAACACTGTACCTGTTTTCAATGGAATTTTCTCCAGTGTTGTCCCGGTGCTGGGAATAGGCATATCAGAGAAATGCACGACTAGGAGAGATGCACAGTAGTGTTAATTGCTTCTGAGTTATTACAGAGTAGGTACATTGTCCTTTAATGACACCTTGTGCAGAGTTGTCACAGTGCTGGGGAGAGGCAGATCTCTGAGAAGCTGTGAATGGCAAGTTTCAGTAGCATCTTGTCCAGAGTTGTAGCAGTGCCTTGAACAGAAAGGTGTGATGGGATCTTCTCCAGAGCTGCCCTAGCGTTTTGGACAGGAAGTCGTCCTGGAAGAGGTGACTGGAAGGCATTTAGTCGGAATTTACCCAGAATTATATCAGTGCCAGGGGCAGCCAGATCTCCAGGAAGGTAAGACTAGAATGGCTTCGGTAGTACCGTCTCAGAACTGTCCCGGACTTCGGGCGGGCCCTCTCCGGAAAGATGTGACTGGTAGCAGTTAACACTGCAAAGTTCACTGTTTCCGAATTATTAACCCGAGTGAACTGCTGTTCCTGTGTTTCACGTATCCCTCTGAAGCCTGTCACAGTCAGATTCCACCGACTGATCATCAAAAATTGGGCCTGTCCACAGATGTATTTACGTTGGCTTTTGAAATGACATGCGCTGTGTAATGAATCCATTAATGGAGCCACTCATATTGGGTTACATTGCTGTCTCTGTTTTCCCTCTGAGACCCGTTATAAACTGGGCTGCGCTTTGTCCTGAAGAAAGGTGTCGGCGGGATACTTTGAATGTTTGTTCAGTTGCATGAATGATGCTTGAGCCGCAAAGCTCATCCAGCATTTCCGGTGTGTTGCTTCGCTTTGGATACATTCTTCGGCTCGGATAGATGCTGAGTTTCCAGCTGCCTGGACACGTCATGGTTACATCGGTGTAGCAGGTCCCATCAGCGACTGGAATAGTGATTGTCACCGATCGTTGTAATGTATGCAGCTCGTTGTTAACTGACAATTACCCACATATAGCTCTATCTCAGCACTGAAGAGGTCAATTGAGAGACTGAGTTACACTTGTCTAGGTTTAGATAAGCGGCCCTCCCGAACACTCTTGATCTTTCGCTGAAACCCGGTCCTGTGTTCATTCCGGTAGACTGTGTTCAATAATGCACAGTGTCTGTTCTCTTTTCTCTCCGCAGTGAACTTAATGGCGCTTGTGATCCTGTCCCGGGGAGAGTGCCGCCTTTCTACCTGCACCACTATCTACCTGGTGGCCATGGCAGCGGCGGATCTACTGACCGTCGTCACCGAGGTCATATTGCGTCAAATCATATATAATTACTTTCCGTGGACTTTTCTCAGCATTACCCCTGTGTGCAGAGTTATCGAGGTACTGAGGTTCACAGCCACATACTGTTCTGTCTGGTTCACCGTCACCTTCACTTTTGATCGGTTTGTCGCCATCTGCTGTCAGAAGCTGAAAACAAAATATTGCACCGGGAAAACTGCGGCTGTAGTTCTAATAACAGCCGGCGTGCTGTCCTTTCTGAAAAATGTTCCCCGCTTCTTCCTCTGGGAACCCAGGGAGATAATCGACAATGTACCGTGGTTCTGTAATCTGATGGACAATACCTTCACCGATCCCTGGTGGGTGGGATACGATTGGCTCGATACAGTTTTAAATCCGTTCATCCCTTTCGTTGTGATTCTGCTGCTCAACGCTCTGACGGTCAGGCACATTGTTGTGGCCAGTCGGGTCCGTAAGGGGCTGAGGGGTCAGAGCAAGGGGGAGAACAGCAGTGACCCGGAGATGGAGAGCAGGAAGAGGTCTGTGGCTTTACTCTTCACCATCTCTGGTAGCTTCATCCTCCTGTGGCTGACTCTAGTTGCGAATTTTCTGTATTATGAGATCACAGGAAAAAGATTCGACTTCACTGCTTCTGAATGGATCTTTCATCACGTCGGAGCCTTGCTGAAGAATTTCAGCTGCTGCACGAACACATTTATTTACGCAGTGACTCAGTCGAAATTCAGGGAGCAGATGATCAGCGCGGTGAAGTATCCTATCACCACCGTGCGTCAGTTGATTAATAAAGCCTCGCATTGAGAACAAACCAGAGCGTACAGCAGCGTCTCCTGTCTGGGTACGAGCTCCTTACGCTCACCGCTTGACCTCACAGGTGATATTCCTGGGTGCTTTGTCGCATCAACTGGCAGCCCCGGGATACTAGGGGCATCAGCCCCTAGTGTGGAATACAAGAGGAGGGAGGAGAGGGTATCGCGATCGAGTGAGACGGGCATGTGGTTGCGAAGGGTAGTCGTGAGGGAATGGCTAAGTGAGGTGGTGAACAGAGAGCAGTGCTCGCGTGCATTTGGTGAGATTGGGAGAACGAGAGAAATAAAATGTGTGTGTGTGTGTGTGTGTGTGTGTGTGTGTGTGTGAGAGAGAGAGAGAGAGAGAGAGAGAGAGAGAGAGAGAGAGAGAGAGAGAGAGAGAGAGAGAGAGAGAGAGAGAGAGAGACATGTGGATAAACTGGAAGGAGTGTAGAAAGGATTTACGAGAATGCCGCTAGTACGAGGGGGCCTGTGTCATAGGGAGAGTTTGGCCAGGTTGGGTGTTTATGGCTTGGAACTTACAAGAGTGAGAAGGAACCAAATGGAAACGGTTAAAGGTAGCAGAAATTCGGAGAAGGTGGACGGTGACTGTTCAAGGTCCTGCTGATAACTGGCGTCTACAAAAGAGCTCCAATGGAGTGACCAGTCTTGTTTCTATGTTCTACGCACAGTGACTGCAAGGTTTGTGGGAGGGGAGGGAATTCACATGCCTCTTCTTAGTTTTGCAAATCAGTACATGGTGGAGTGGCGGGGTTCCATTTCTGGGATCAGTGCACAGTCACTGTAGGGTCGTTGGATTTTGTGAGTAAAACGTACCCGAGTCGTTTTAAGTGTTTTACACAGGCCGCAGCCCTTTACTTCCATTACGACCAAAACCGAAAGCAATCGCCCTGCCCTGACGTCACTACTTTTAAAGTGAGCACAGCAACTTAATGACCGTGCTTGCGAATTATGTCGAACGTTCTATTATGAACGATATGTCTTATTTGTCACCCTTTACAATTCTCTACAATTGCTTCGCAACACCGGAGCCTGCGGTTGGGACGAGGAGAATCATTGCTGAATCACCTCAGTTTTGGGATCAGTTCGGTGTCACTACCCAGCCTCCTTTTGACTCGAGTCCTCCAGTCGCGGAAACAAAAGTCGTGAATATTTTCTGCGCCTTTCGGGGTTAATCACGCCCTTGCTGAGGCGGTCGATCGCAGATGCACAGAGTTGTGGCTTCTCACCTACATAGACCCGTTTACCATGTTCACTGTGTTTTTCTGAACCAATTGGTTTGGCAATTTCATGTCTTACGAATCCAATTCCATCTGCATGCACAAGGTCCACCTGCCTCCATTCAGGAGGTATCTAATAGCGTCCATCGTATCTGCACCAACCAGCATCCCTGCCATTCACTCCAGACACCCACCACTATGAAACGCACATGTCCCTTAAACATTCTGAGATCGGTGCAACATTACTTTCTTATGTGTTTTATTTTTACAATAGCAATGTAGGGCAAAGATACAAAATTACACCCGATTACAAAATAAATAAATAATGCTAAACCAGGATGTTCAAGTTTATTGATATTTTTCTTGTGATTAGGTGACAAGAACCACACACGATACTCCAAGTTTTTTTTTGAGAAGCTATACAATTTCAACATAGCATCAAAATTCTTGCACTCGGTACTTTACTTTATGAAGGCCAATGTGTCAACTTTTTCCTATCACCCTATCTACAACCCTCTGTAGGAATTATAGAATCGACCTCTTAGATCTCCTCGCGCACGTCGATATCCCGCCATTCTCTGTGTAAACCCTATCCTCTACGGTCACACAACTTACAACACCTCACTCTTGTCTGCATAAAATTCCACCTCCCATGTTTCAGCCCATGTTAATATTGTTTCATTCATGCTGCAATTTTGATAAAATACTTCGCTGTCAACAGCATTCTAAATCCCGGAGTCATCTGCAATTCAATATACCATATGAACAATGATATCCAACTTCGTACATAATCCCGTCTCTTAGAGCACCTTCCAATAATTTAACCACGACCGATGTCAGGCTCATTTGCCACCAATTGAACTGTTTATTCTTTGAGACTTTCTGGAACAACGTAAGAACATTAGATATCCTCTGGCAGCTTACTCTTGGCTCAGGACATTTGAAATACCTCTGCCATAGCACCTGCAGTTTATGCACCAGCCTCTCACAACTGCCAAGATGTCACCCTGTCAGGACCTGGACATTTATCCGACATAATTTGCCTCAAGTCAGCAATATCCCCTCTTAGAACATAGAACATGGAACAGACACTTCGGCCCACAATATTATGCCGACACACCAAAAAGCAATTTTAAAAAAAACTAATTCCTCCTACATACACAATGCCCATCTTCTATATCTCTCAATATCCTCATTTTAATGTACCTATCCAAAAGTCCCTTAAACGCCTCAAATGTATATGTCACTACCACCATACCAGGCAACGCATTCCAGTCATCCACCACTCTGTCAGTAAAAAAGAAAACGTATACCTCGTATCCCCTTAATAACTCCCCCCTCTCACCTCCAAAGTATGACCTCTGGCACTTGAGGTTTATACTCCTGGAAAAATATCCTCGCTGTCTGTATCTATGCCTCTTATAATCTTACAAACTCTTATCAGAACTCCCCTCAGCCTCCGCTGCTTCCAGAGGAAACAACCCATATTTGTCCATCATCGCTTGATAGCTCATGCCTTCTAAAGCAGGCAGTCTCCTGATAAACCTTGTCTGCTCCTTCACCAAAGCCACAACACATCGCTCCTATTGTGCGGCAAGCAGAACTGTATGCAATCATCCGCCATGATTCGTATGTGGTCCACGATCTCACTACTGATTTGACACATTTTTGACCATGTGCTGTGCCCCAAACAAATCCAGATACGATATATATACTTACCATCCCCCGTCTAATTTGATTCCATCCATAACTGACGATTCAGATCGCCAAGATCACCAGTCTGGTCCCTTGAATTCATATATCTCTGGGGATTCTACTTATCTGCCCGAAAAAAAATCAATGCCTTCTTTAGTTCTAAATTTTCTCTTTAATGTCACATGCGTACTTCCCAGGCTATTCATTTGATCCTAACTGGCGATGCCTGATATGCACCTTATCCTCCTTCTTAGCCAAGGCCTTAGTATCTCTCGAAAATCAAAATTCGTTATAGTCTTACTTTTTATTCCACGCACTCTGTACGCTCAATGTTTTAATTGTGAAGGTTTCCTTACTAAGCATCTTAACCCAATCCATACCGCCCTGAACTCTTCCAATGCCATCACAATTGGCATTTTTCATCAATGTAGAATCACAATCCAAGGTCTAGTTAAATGATTCTCCATAATTATCCCGAAAGTAATGGAACTGTGATCACGAGATCCAAAGCGTTCTCTGACACATAACTCTGACACCTGTAAATAACGAACTCTCATCCACTTCCCTGATGTCCACGATTGAAGATGTCTCTGACCCTGGCACTATCAACCGATAACAGTTGTTTGTTATTTCTCCAAAGATATCCAATGATTTTTCAGGCAAGATTTTCCCTTGAAGAGGACATGGTTACCATGGCCTATTTTATCGTCTGCCTCCAAGTACTGTGAGACCTCGTGGTTAATAATGGTCTCCAACATCTTCACAACTACTTTGGCTCTAATCGTGGCTTTGATTTCTCTTGATGGCTACGGTTGTGAATACTTCTGTCACGGTCCCGGCCGTTAATTCCACAAATTTTCCCAATTCCCATTGATTGCGGCACACCTGTTTCTCATCTAGACCTGCATTATAAATATACCGGCTCTACATCCACATCCACTCATCGCCAGATCGTTGTTTTAGCCAGTGTGGTAACTCACGTTCCCGGCCGCTTAGGATTGTGTATTCTAAGTTTTACTTCAGTACCGAGGTTTACCTGTGTAACTCTATCTCTCCCTGTCATGTTAAGTGTTTCCTGCCGTTTGTCTTTCCAGTTGCCGCTCCGTGTCAGGATAAGTGTTGCCTGCCGTTTGTCTTTCCATTTGCCGCTCCGTGTCAGGATAAGTGTTGCCTGCCGTTTGTCTTTCCAGTTGCCGCTCCGTGTCAGGATAAGTGTTGCCTGCCGTTTGTCTTTCCAGTTGCCGCTCCGTGTCAGGATAAGTGTTGCCTGCCGTTTGTCTTTCCAGTTGCCGCTCCGTGTCAGGATAAGTGTTGCCTGCCGTTTGTCTTTCCATTTGCCGCTCCGTGTAGAGTTTGTTTCCGCTCCGCCTGTTTCCTATTTGTTGTTCAGCTCCAGCAACGCGCTGGGTGAAGAAAAATGTTGCCTGCCTCCTGCTTTTCCGTTCAACCTCTTGTTTGCCGTTCAGGCCCCGCCACGCTCACGCCCTCGTCTGCATCCTAACTCTATCTTCGTGCCAGTGACCTGCATTTGAGTTCGCCCATTCTCTGCAACAACTGCTTCCTTCTTAGACTGATTCTTCCTTCTAATACTTCTTCCTCTTTGGGATGTGTATTTCCCGTGCCTTCTGAAATGCTTCCAGAAGTTCCAGCCACTGCTGTTGTGCTGTTATTTCTTTCAGTGTCCTTTTCCATTCTATTCTGGCCAGTTCCTTTCTCATACCGCTGTAATTCCCTTTGCTCCACTGTTTTACTTTTTTTCTACTATTTGACTTTAGCTTCTACTTCTCAAATTGTAGTGTGAATTCCATCAATGTATGATTACTTGCCCCTGACGCTTCTTTTACCTTTAACTTTCTAATCAATTCTGGTTCGTTGTAATCTAGAATCTACAACCGATAATAGATTAGCTGATCTCCTGTTGGTCTCAACCACGAGCTGCTCTAAAAAAAATATGTCTCGTAGACACTCTAGAAATGCTCCCTCCTGTAATCCAGCATTAACCTGATTTTCTAAGTCTACCTACCTATTGAAGTCCCCTGTGACCATTTTAATATTGCCCTTAAGGCATGCATTTTCTGCCTCCCGATGTGATTTGTAGACCGCATCCTTACTGCTGTTTCAGGGTCCGTATACAGCTCCGATCAGGGTCATTTGAACCTTGCAGTTCCCTCGCTCTATCCACAATGATTCAACTCTTTCCGGCCCTACGTCAACTCTTTCTAATGGACTGATTTACTTTTTTTTTACTGACAGTGGAGGAACCCCTCACCCTCTGCATTCCCGCATGTGCCTTCGATACCAGGTGTATCCTTGGACACCAAGCTCACAGTTATAATCTTCTTTTTGCTACGATTCAGTGATGCCGACATAACACGTGCCAATCCGCAACTATGCTGAAAATTCCTTTATATTTTATGGTGTACTGCACGCATTCAAATATAACACCAGGAAAGTCAGTGAGACTGGGAGAGATGGACGTGCAAAATTGGTCGAAGAGAGAGTTACTGGGACGAGAGTCATCACGGATCCCGCCGTCCCTGGATATCAGAACACATTGCTCAGGTATTTATCAGCGCCGCTCCCTTGTCAGCAAATAAAACCGCCAATAATGCCACAACCTATGAACTGCATAACAAATACCTGAAAAGCGCAATCATTATTGTACATGTCGGTTCCCTGCACAACAGGAGATGAGGGATGTGCCGCGGACAGAATTTCCTGCAACTTCTCGTTGTCGACTTGATTTTACTGGTTATGGTTTAGTTGAGAGAGACCAACGACTGACCCGACTGATGACGAAGCATCAAGCCATCGAGCCTCGGCATTTGCTACTATTTTCGCCGTATTATTAGGGGTGAAACAGGCGGGTGAGGAAAAGTATTCACAGAATGTTTAACATCAGATTAGGCCGTGTTTATCTTTATGAGACAAACAGAGAAAGCGAATGCTTTCCCGTCACATTATTTTAAAATTTAGCTCAACTAAATGAAATCCGGTATTATTTACTAGCCAAACATCATACTCTTCTTTATTTAGTCGTTCCGCACGAGAACGATTCAGGACTTTGTTCAGAGGATAAAGAAGCTAAATTATGAAAAGACGTGCAGCTTGTATTAGGCGGGTGTAGATAATGGAACCCACCGGGGATATCGAGACGTCATCACTTACATCTTTACACAGCAGATATTATCTTTGTTCCGCTGTCTCATCCCAGGAAAACACAGTAAAGGTAATGGGTAAAATACCTCGTACACAAGTAAACAAACGTTTACTATACTTAGCCATTGCGTGAGAATTTTTTTTTTGTAGTTTCGACCACGCTGTGTACAAGATAGAATTATGATGCATCACCAATCGGATTAATAAGTCAAAAAGATATGTAGTTTATCCTTTGTAGCTTGGCATTTACAGAATCGTGGAGTACGCCCAGTTATGTGTTTGTGTACAATAAATATAAGACATATTTTTTTCTCCTAAAAGATTTTAAAATGATGTGTAAATATTGCTCCAAATAACAGAGACCATTGCAAGGATCGGAATAACGGCGCCATGCAGATGGGCAGTGATGTGTAACACAGCCTGATGAATGTGCCCGAACGCTCCAATAAGTCCACTCGCCTCCCGCAAACCACTACCGAGATTGGGATCGCACGGTCGCCCATATGGACCAGGCAGTTTGACTCTACTGGTGGAACATCGGAAGTGTTACGGGCCGGGGTTATTGTTCCAAAAGGCACTTCTGTTCAATAAAAAATGATCTACGCTGCAGTTTTATAAACACATCACTGAGCACGCAGATGTCATCATTGTTTCTCCAGAATCATTGCAGAGCTGAAATGGTGACATAATTTCTGGCCAGGCTGACGTCGTTGATTATGGTGATAATGTTATTGTCCCCTGTGGAGTTAATTGATCAAATTGATGATGTCACAGTGTACCATCGCTATTCACTGAAATGCATTCTGACGGCGTACATATTTTAAATGTCTCCTTCATGTAAAAACAAGTCAGCTGCTGATTTATCCGACTGTCTGTGAGATCGCTAGAGTCAGCCGATCACAGGTGATTTACATCAAAGATATCAAAGCGTGCAGTCCCGTGTTCTCTACAATACTGACTTCAGTTGTTGTCTGTGTGGACGGAATTGGCATTACTCCCCAAACAGTGGCGCTAATAAGCTCCCAGGCAGTGGATTATTCCGGACGTTACCTCCTTCAAATACAGAATCACTGCCTCCCTCATGCATCGGCTTTTATCTGAAACGTACAGCGGGTAAGTCGTAATCATGACGTCAGTAGATCCCAATTTGTCAACATGCAACAGGTCTCGTTCCTATGTCGATAAGTCACTAAAATGCAGATTGGCAATAATATAGAATGAACGCAAATAGATATATCGCATTCGGAATGATCAGACGAAGGAGAGAAGTGATTAAACAACGCAATGATATAATCTTATTGCAACTTCAGCTTCAGCACAAGCAACGTTTCAAATACTTAAAGACAAGAGATTCACCAGATGCGGAAAATCCAGAGTCATACACAAAATGCTGGAAGAAAAAACCTCAACAGGTTAAGCAGCATCCATGGAAATAAATAAACTGCCAATATTTCGAGTGAAGACCCTTCATTCGGACACGATAGGAAGGGGAAGATGGGAGAGTACGAAGATGGTAGCGGTGGTGGGGGGGCGGGTGGTAGCGGTGGGCGTAAGAAGGACAGGTGTGTAGTTGACAGGTGGAACCAGGTGGGGGAGCCATCCTTCTTATTCAGCCCTACGCCTTTTGCATTGTATCACCACCCAGCTTCTTACTTCATCTCTGTCCCCCACCAACCGGGCTTCAACAATCACCTTCTATACCGCATTTCTTCATCCTCCCCACCTTGTTAATCTGGCGGCTTGCCTCTTCGTTTGCAGCCCGAAGGAAGTGCCTCGGCCCGGAATGCCGGCTGCTTACTAACTTCCATAGATGCTGCCTGACCTGCTGAATTCCTCCAGCATTGTGTATCTGTTGCAATGTTTCAAATTCCACGTACATGGTAAACTTGCATTCAGGAGGATAAATCCGAAGCCCCAGCTTCTCCAATACACCCGCCTGTGCAAATACACAAACCGGGATAACCGTCTCACCCAGCGAGACGTGAATGTGTTCAATGGTGTCGTGTAAGGGGAAAGGAGATGCAGAGGGATCCAAGGAGGAACATTTTCAACCCGATGTCGGATCGATTTTAGAATCCACTGAGTAAGGTGATTGGTATTGGTGGAGGGAGTTAAAGTTAAAATGTTTAGAAGTATGTACTGCACAGTCGGCTGGCAAGGACACCAAGCATGCGGCAACAGCTTGACTGCACTTCTGGAAAATGACGGCTAACAAAGGCATACCCTTCGCGGCAATAAATACAATCGTCGCCATTTTAGAAGCTAATCACTGAATCTACTGACAATGTCACTGCTGATCCAGAAACACCAGTGACTGCACTGGGTGTGTATTCCACTGACCCAGATCCTGCCCTGGCCGCACTGATAACATCACTGTCTACCCAGAGCCATCGATGTCTACACTGGGAAATGACTACTCTACAGTTCAGTCATTTTCCACAATGGCAATGTCGCTGCTAATCCGACCCTATCTCTGAGGACGATTGTAGGTATCGTTAAATAAGTCGCTCATCGAGACCATACGATATTCCTTCCATTACCCTTGAGCTGTCTCAACAAATGTGAAGATGCGTACCAGTGATATCAAACCTGGGTTTAATTGTGATTGCAAATCAACGTTCTGGAAAATTGCTGACGGACGTTCGTTGATCTTGTTGTCAAGCAATATTTTGGATGATTATATTTCACGTCGAAGAGTTTTCGTATGTCCGCTTCTCCCGACAGCTTTTCAATTCTGGAGCTCAGTTTTCTATCGAAAAGAAGCCTCGTTTCCTTGCCGTTATCGGCCCTCATATACATTGATATCCAAGTCCTTTTTTGTATCTTCTCCTCCCTTTTCACACCTTCGGTTCTAAAAGTTCTGATAATTTCACATCTTTATTGTTTCCTACCTGTCGAAAGTTGAGTTGATTGCAAGTAAATACTCTCAGTCCAATTTTACCAGAAACGTTCCTACTGTACTAAGTTAGCCATCACCACAAGAATCAAAGAATTTTCACAGTACGGAACAGTGCCTCGGCCTAACCGATTCATGCTGAGCAAGAAACGTTCCGGAGCTGGACCCATTTGATTGGTTTTTAGACATATTTTAAAGTCACGTCTCAGTCTACTCCGGTCCAATGTAAAAAGCCAGCGCCTCTTCCCCAGGGCACCACCGCTCAGTACAGGAGAACATGGCTTTAAGATAATGGGAGGGAAGTTTAAGGGGGATATTAGAGGAAGGTTTTTCTCTCAGAGAGTGGTTGGTGCGTGGAATGCACTGCCTGAGTCAGTGGTGGAGGCAGATACACTAGTAAAGTTTAAGAGACTACTAGATAGGTATATGGAGGAATTTAAGGTGGGGGGTTATATGGGAGGCGGTGTTTGAGGGTAGGCACAACATTGTGGGACGAAGGGCCTGTAATGTGCTGTACCATTCTATGTTCTATGTTCTATCTAGTCTCGCTTTGCAAACACATCATAAGACATTGCAGAATGAAGAATTATACAACCATTGTCAATGCTCCAGCAATCGCCTCTACTTTTAACCTCACTGTCCTTTGATAAATTCCAATAGGTTGTGGGAATTTTCAAGCTTAACTATAAAATGTTTCAAAGAATGTTGTGGCCATTCAGTCACTACTTACACTGGAAACGGTATTTCCACGGATGCAGTTCCCAAGACATTTGGAGAAAGTCTGAACACTTCAGGTGCAGTAAATGAAAATGCTGGAACAAAGTCCAACAGGGATCACATCAGACTCCGTTCACAGATCTGCAACACTCACTCTTCCATTTCCCAGATTCTTCCATTTCCCATTTCATAGCAAGTTAATATGAAATGTGTTTAAGAGACCGCTTCGTGCTGTACGGCGTAACCTCTGAGACTGAGTCAAGTGCCAATCGGAAGTGGTAGAAGATTCAGAGTGCTCACTAGAAAAGCAAACAGCCACACACACATCAGCTTCTGAAGTCACCGGTTTGTCCTGATGTTAGTCGGGGAAGAACAGCGTTTGTCTCTGGTTGCTGGAGCGGAACGACTCACTGGGGAGCTGCCAACGGCCGCAGCGGGGAGCTACACTGTTAGCAGCCGCCAACAAACTCAGTCCAAGCTGGCAGAATAACTCCAAAGGAAACTTCCACACTAAAACAGCCACTCACTCAGATGTCCAAGAGACATTTCGAACCACCTGCAAAGTATCTCAGGAACTTAATACAGCAGTTTTCCTCGATTTCTCTCAGCTCATTCAGAACAGCTCCACGCTGTGTCTGACCCCTCTTTATACAAAATATCTTGATTACAAATTCAGTGCCATATGTAAAAAAACAGTGAATAAACACAGACACTACACCACAAATACAAAATACACATTAAAGTAAAATGTTTCCATCTGTGTCAATGATGGCAATAGCCCCCCGCGGAGCCCAACAGTCCCGGAACGCCGCTATGGTAGCCGTCCACTGTGCGTGTTACTTCACAATATTTACCTGGACACGACGATACCCACTAAACATTGCTACACAGTCTCCCAGGGCAGATCAACCCACCACCCTTTACCAGTCCCCACGGATGGCTGATTTCCCCAGCCACAGAAGAAAGTTGATCAGGACATTCTCGTCCCTTTATGCCCCACTCCTTACTGGATGACAGTATATAAACAGGGTGGGGCTAAAATGCAAACGCAATGCAGAGACAGTGGATAAGGGCAAGGGTGTGGAGCAGCAGCCCATAAAAATAGCTCCTACTTGCATCCCTGAATGGGACTGCAGATGTCGAGGAGAAACGGTTCAAGCTGTGTGGACTCGGCTCTCGGAAAAGATTGTGGGCCTTGGGCCCGACAAACAGCTCAGCCTGGGACAGTTCACACATCTGAGCCGCGCCGACATCCACTGAGGTAGGGCAAGAGTCGGCCAGAACTCTGACCTGTGCCAGAGGAGGGGATTCCCGGCCTGAGGCAACCATGTTCCAGACTCTCAGTAGGTCCTGATAAAAGCCGGGCAGACTCCGCAAAGCAGTACGGCTGACGCCCGCCGGTGGTAGCCGCATGTCTTCGTGAAGAGAGCAGCCCTCCGGAGGAAGAAAGTCGCCAACACGTGTCACCTGGGAGGGTGTTCGGCGTCCAGGAATCTCTGCAGAGTCCTGAGGCAGAGAGCCGCCAGTCGAGTACGTACACACACCAGCGACTGTCCACACTCTCCCACTGGGAGACTCAAGACCGCTGCAGAGACCCAGTGTTTCCTGTTGCCCCAGAAGAAGTCCACTAACTTCCTCTGCATTCTCGCAACAAACGGGACATGAGGGGCCAAGGTGACCATCCGGTACCACAACATGGAGGCCACCAGCTGGTTTATGACCACCACCCTGCCTCGATAAGAAAGCACCCTGAGAAGGCCTGACCAACGCCCCAGCCGGGCCATGACTTTCGTCTCCAGGTCCTGGCAGTTCGCCAGCCAGGTCTCCCCAGAAGGACTCAGGTAGACTCCCAGATAGAGGAGACGTCTAGTGCCCCACGCAAAAGTTCCAATCTCCTCCGGTGGGGAGTCCACCTGCCACTGACTCATTAAGAGTCCGGAACATTTCGCCCAGTTGATCCTAGCGGAGGATGCTGCCGAGAAAACCTTTTGGCACTCACGCATCCTCCACAGGTCATTGGGATCTGTCATCATGAGGAGTACATCATCGGCATGGGCCGAGAGGACGACCTCCATGTCCGGTTCACGCAGAACCAGACCTGTCAGCCTTCGCCGAAGAACAGTTAGGAATGGCTCGACGCAGATCGCGTACAATTGATAGGACATGGGGCACCCCTGATGTACTCCTCTCCTGAAGGGAATGGGCGCTGCCAGTGATCCATTCATCTTAACAAGGCACTCTGCGGTAGAGTATAGGAGCCGACCCCGGGCCACAAAATGTGGTCCGAGCCCAAAGGCCTGCAGACTGCCCACCAGGAAACTGTGGTCTACCCGGACAAACGCCTTCTCCTGGTCAAGAGAAAGAAACGCTGCCCGGGACCCAGTCTCCTGCTGCAGGTGGATCAGGTCCCGTACTAGGTGGACATTGTCCTGGATGGAGCGGCCCGGGACCGTATAAGATTGGTCAGCATGAATAACCTGTCTCAGTACTGAACCAAGAAGGTTGGCCATTGCCCGGGCGAAGATCTTGTAGTCCGCGCACAAGAGGGAGACCGGGCGCCAGTTCTTTAGCAGGCGGAGGTCTCCCTTCTTGGGCAGTAGGACCACAACAGCTCTCCGCCATGAGAGGGACACTTCCCCGGTGGCTAGGCTCTCCGCCAGAACAAGGCTGTGATCAACCCCCAGGACATCCCAAAAAGCCTGATAAAACTCCACACTCAGACCATCTAAGCCAGGGGATTTACCCCTCCGGATTTTCCGAAGGGCAGCAGACAGCTCCTCCCGAGTCAGGGGAGCGTCCAGACGCGCTGCGTCCTCTGGGCTGACCTTTGGCAAATCTTCCCAGACTTCACTGCACGCCCCCGCATTTGACGGGTCCGGTGAGAATAAGGACCGATAGAAAGTGCGAACTTCTTTGATAATTTTGTCGGGGTCCGTGATGGACGAGCCATCAGCAGCCAGTAGCTCCACCAGCTGCTTTTGAACTCCCCGCCACTTCTCCAACGAATAGAAGAAGGGTGAGCCGCAGTCCAAATCTTGCAGCACTTGGATCCGCGACCTCACATATGCACCTCGGGACTGCTGAAGCTGCAGATTCCTCAGTGCGTCCTTCTTCTCCTGGTATTCCTGCCACATTTGTTGGTCTCCACCGGTCGGACCAAGACGGGACTCTAGGTCAAGCAACACTCTCTCAAGCCGCTCAATCTCAGAGCCCCGCCTCTTTGTCGAACCCCAGTGTACTCCCGACATAAATACCGGATGTGGTCTTTGCCCACATCCCACCACAGCCGTAGGGAGCTGAACCCTCTCCGTCTCTCTCTCTCCAGGTGGCCCAGAAAGCTCAGAATGAATCCCGGAATCGGCTGTCCTCCAGCAGCCTGTTGTTAAAGTGCCAATACCCGGATCCCACCCGAGGGTGCAGAGGAGTAAATTCCATCCACACAAGGTGATGATCCGAGCACGACACCGGCCGCATGGAGGACGCCGACACGCGGGAGATATAAGCCCGAGAGATATACAGGCGGTCTATCCGGGAACCCCCCTCTCTAGATCTTCTGGAGAATGCGCTAGATTCGGGGTGAAGATTCCGCCAGCTATCCAGCAAGTCAAAGGAGCCGACTAGCTCCTTTAACTTTTTTCCGATGCTTGGTCGCGTTGGAGGCCCGAGCGGTCCTCCACCTCGAGGGTACAGTTGAAGTCTCCCCCGAGGATGACGCAGTCCCCAGGATCGATAGAACTCAGCAAGGTGGACCGCTGACAGAATATGCGCGTCTGCATCACCCCGCGCCTCGGAGCATACACGTTGTTAAAATGCAGCGGTACTCCATCCAGGCGCACAGCCAGGTGGAGCAGACGGCCGTGCACAACATCTTGGACTCCTACGATTTCTGGCCGAAAGGTTGGGGCCAACAGGATCGCCACCCCGCTAGAGTTGGAGCAAAGGTGACTCATGTAGATCCCGCCCTGCCACTCCAGGAGCCAAGCGGACTCGTCCCCCGGGTTGGTATGGGTTTCCTGCAGGAAAATCGCCGCGTATCTCCCATCCCTGAGGACTGAGAGATTGTTATATCTGCGGAGAGAGCCCCTGGTACCGTTTACATTAAGACTAGCTATGGTAAGTTTCATGTCGGGAGCACACTAGGCCTCAGCACCAGTACCCTTCCCGCTGAGAGCAGTGGCGCCTTCAGCCGCACTATCCCGAAGAAAACCAAGAACATCCTTTGCTTTCCGGGCCCGACTGCTACCATCGCTACCCTGTGATCCACCATCTCCCGAAGGAGCGAGGCTGCTTTTCACCCTGATGTCTCTCACCAGGTCATCCAGGAAGGATTTCAGCTGCCGTCTGTCGTTCCTGACACAGCATTCCCCTTCCTCTTCCCCTTCCGTCTGAGGATGACTCGCAGGGACTTCACCAGCCTCGGCATGCTAGACCAGCGAAGCGAGGCTAGTTTCAGCCGATGCTTTGCACCCTCAGAGGTGAGAATAAACTCTCTGATCTCCTTCACAGGTATCAATGGGGATTTCTCAGGAGGGGTGAGGATGTCCATTGTCTCGCTATCAATAGAATCTCCCTCCAAGCCCTCAGTGCAGACACATTCCCCATCTTCCTCCTCATGTGGTGTATAAGGTGGCTGCCCCTGTAACCCACACTGCGCAGCGGGTACCTCCCTCATACCTTCCCGCTCCACCGTCACATCACTCTTACCCACAGTTGCGACGATGGAGGGAAAATCCCAAAGGACTCCCTGCAGGCCATTAGTTGATGGGGTCGGCATGCAGGGTATATCACCCTCCCCAGGAGACAGGTATGAAGGGGACCCCAGCAGCTCTGGTCCAATGGATTCACCGGAAGCCTTATGCTGACTGTGAGAGAGCCTGGTCTCCTCTCCACTTGTACTACTTAATACATTTCCCTCCAGGGAGGCGCTTACTGCTAAGTCCTGGGTGGAGGGCCCCAGGTCTGTTTTAGGTGCGCAAGCAGGCTCAGCACTAGCTTCCTGCACAACCACACCACCTACCACAGGACTTGTTGCTACATCTGGGGATTCAGGGTTTGACACAACTTCCACCCGGATCCCCACCCCTTTCTGGGACTCCCCCTCATCTACATTCTCTGCCCTCTTGGGGGAACAATCCCATCTCCTCTTCAAGCCGGAGGAGCACACAGGTGCGGAATTCACCGATGGAGCGTTACTCTCCGCTTCTATCGCCCAGTCCAACCGTAACGCTTCCCCGAGCCTCCCGCTCCACCACAGGGCAAATGGGCGTGAGCTCTGCGGTCTCGGGGGCCGACTTCTTCACGTGTTTCGAATTCTTCATCGCTTTCTTGCCCCGCACAGACTCCACCCCGCCCCTCGCCTGAATCTCCCCGCACGTAGCCCCAGGATCACCCGCCTGAACCACAGGGGTAGGAGCAGAGACTGGAACAGACGTGTGAACAGGGACAGGGTTAGAGACAGGGTCAGGGGCAGGAGCAGGGGCCGGCACAGGTGTAGGAGCAGGAATGGGATCAGGGGCAGAGTTAGCTGGGGCACTGGTTCCCGAAGTGGACTCCCTGGGTTTAAGGGTGCTAGGACAGTCCCTCCGAAAGTGCCCCACCTCCCCGCACGCATGGCACCGTGGGCGCTCAGAGCTCCAATACACCTGATAATCTACCCCCTCGTGCCGGACAGTAAACAGGCCCCTCAACTTCGTCCTCCTTTTCCAGTTTCATGAATACCTGTCGCCGGAAAGAGATTACGGTCCGGAGGGTGCGCCTCCTGAACTTGTGCCTGATGGTAGTTATTTCTGACCGTACTTGCCCCAAGCGGGCTAGTGCGGGAAGCAGGTCCTCTTTGGGGATGAAAGGCTGTACGTGACCGAGGACGATGCGTTGTGTGGGAGCTGTTACTAGCTCCATCTGTAAAAAGATGTTCTCCACCGTGATCCCTCTACTAAGGGCCCGATGCACCAACTCATCAATCCTCAGATAAAACACTGCCTTCCCGAACTCTTTCTCAGAGGCCAAAACACCATTTCTCCCCAACAAGTCCTCCATGGCCTCCGCGCACTTTTCCAGGGTAGATCCAGTTCGCAAAATACATTGCACCCCGCGTTCAACTTTCACCGACCGAAACAGGGCGTTGTCCGAGGCTGGAGAGGCAGCCGCCTTTGCATAACACCCCGAAGGCCTGCGACTCCCTGTAGACCGGTCCGGCGTGTTGCTTCTGTGTCCGAATCGAGAATGATACGGTGGTGGTGCTGCTTATAAAGTCCTGGAGCGAGTTGAGTAACTGGCCGGAAAAGTTTGTACTCGACAGTACCTTGCTGGCCCAGTGCCAGAAATTCCAACGCCAGGAAAGGCTCCGTTAGTCCTGCAGAACTTCCAGGCCGTGAGAGGTCGAGACGTCTCAAACGATGTTTCGGCTCCTACACCGAACGTGAGTCCCGACGATAAAGATGGAAGGAGGTTGTCCCGATGTCAGTGGGGGAACAACGACGTTTGTCTCCGGTTTTTGGAGTGACCCGGCTTCCAGGCGAGTTGCCAGCGGCCACAGCAGGGTGCTACGGAGTTCGCAGCCGTCAACGGACTACGTCCAAACTGGCAGGAAAACTCCAAACGAAGCTTCTACACTCAACCAGCCGCTCACTTAGATGTTCAGGAGACGTTTCAAAGCAATTTCCAAGTAAGTCACGACCTTCATAAAGCAGTTTTTCCTCGATTTCTCCCAGCGCAATCCGAACAGCTACACTCTGAGTCTGACCCCCGGGAGAGTCTGTTGGACGGTGTGGAGGGAGATTCACACTGTGTCTGACCCCGGGAGTGTGTGATGGGAAGGTCTGCAGGGAGATTCACACTGTGTCTGACCCCGGGAGTGTGTGATGGGAAGGTCTGGAGGGAGATTCACTCTGTGTCAGATCCCGGGAGTGTGTAATGGGACGGTGTGGAGGGAGATTCACTCTGTGTCTGACCCCGGGAGTGTGTGATGGGACGGTGTGGAGGGAGATTCACTCTGTGTCTGACCCCGTGAGTGTGTGATGGGACGGTGTGGAGGGAGATTCACTCTGTGTCTGACCCCGGGAGTGGGTGATGGGACGGTGCGGAGGGAGATTCACTCTGTGTCTGACCCCGGGAGTGTGTGACGGGACGGTGAGGAGGGAGATTCACTCTGTGTCTGACCCCGGGAGTGTGTGATGGGACGGTGTGGAGGGAGATTCACTCTGTGTCTGACCCCGGGAGTGTGTGATGGGACGGTGCGGAGGGAAATTCACTCTGTTCCTGACCCCGGGAGTGTGTGATGGGACGGTGCAGAGGGAGATTCAATCTGTGTCTGACCCCGGGAGTGTGCGATGGAACGGTCCGGAGGGTGATTCACTCTGTGTCAGATCCCGGGAGTGTGTGATGGGACGGTGTCGAGGGAGATTCACCTTCTGTCTGACCCCGGGAATGTTTGTTCGGACGGTGTTGACGGAGATTCACTCTGTGTCTGACTCCGGGAGTGTGTGATGGGACGGTGCGGAGGGAGATTCACTCTGTGTCTGACCCCGGGAGTCTGTGATGGGACGGTGTAGAGGGAGGTTCACTCTGTGTCTGACCCGTGGAGTGTGTGATGGGACAGTGTGGAGAGAGATTCACTCTGTGTCTGACCCCGGGAGTGTGTGATGGGATAGTGTTGAGGGAGATTCACTCTGTGTCTGACACCGGGTGTCTGTGATGGGACGGTGTGGAGGGAGATTCACTGTGTGTGTTACCCTGGGAGTGTGTGATGGGACGGTGCGGAGGGAGATTCACTCTGTGTCTGACCCCGGGAGTGTGTGATGGGACTGCGTTGAGGGAGATTCACTCTGTGTCTGACCCCGGGAGTGTGTGATGGGACGGTGCGGAGGGATATTCACTCTGTTGTCTGACCCCGGGAGTGTGTGATGAGACGGTGTGGAGCGAGGTTCACTGTGTGTGTTACCCTGGGAGTGTGTGATGGGACGGTGCGGAGGGAGATTCACTCTGTGTCTGACCCCGGGAGTGTGTGATGGGACTGCGTTGAGGGAGATTCACTCTGTGTCTGACCCCGGGAGTGTGTGATGGGACGGTGCGGAGGGATATTCACTCTGTTGTCTGACCCCGGGAGTGTGTGATGAGACGATGTGGAGGGAGATTCACTCTGTGTCTGACCCCGGGAGTGTGTGATGGGACGGTGTGGAGGGAGATTCAATCTGTGTCTGACCCCTGGAGTGTGTGATGGGACAGTGTGGAGAGAGATTCACTCTGTGTCTGACCCCGGGAATGTTTGTTCGGACGGTGTTGACGGAAATTCACTCTGTGTCTGACTCCGGGAGTGTGTGATGGGACGGTGCGGAGGGAGATTCACTCTGTGTCTGACCCCGGGAGTCTGTGATGGGACGGTGTAGAGGGAGGTTCACTCTGTGTCTGACCCGTGGAGTGTGTGATGGGACAGTGTGGAGAGAGATTCACTCTGTGTCTGACCCCGGAAGTGTGTGATGGGATAGTGTTGAGGGAGATTCACTCTGTGTCTGACACCGGGTGTCTGTGATGGGACGGTGTGGAGGGAGATTCACTCTGTGTCTGACCCCGGGAGTGTGTGATGGGATGGTGTGGAGGGAGATTCAATCTGTGTCTGACCCCGGGAGTGTGTGTTGGGACGGTGCGGAGGGAGATTCACTCTGTGTCTGACCCCGTGAGTGTGTAATGGGATGGTGCGGAGGGAGATTCACTTTGTGTCTGACCCCGGGAGTGTGTGATGGGACGGTGCGGAGGGAGATTCACTCTGTGTCTGACCCCGGGAGTGTGTGATGGGACTGTGTGGAGGGAGATTCACTCTGTGTCTGACCCCGGGAGTGTGTGATGGGATAGTGTTGAGGGAGATTCACTCTGTGTCTGACCCCGGGTGTCTGTGATGGGACGGTGTGGAGGGAGATTCACTCTGTGTCTGACCCCGAGAGTGTGTGATGGGATGGTGTGGAGGGAGATTCACTCTGTGTCTGACCCCGGGAGTGTGTGATGGGACGGTGTGGAGGGAGATTCACTCTGTGTCTGAAACCGTGAGTGTGTAATGGGATGGTGCGGAGGGAGATTGACTTTGTGTCTGACCCCGGGAGTGTGTGATGGGACGGTGCAGAGGGAGATTCACTCTGTGTCTGACCCCGGGTGTGTGTGATGGGATGTTGTGGAGGGAGATTCACTCTGTGTCTGACACCGGGAGTGTGTGATGGGACGGTGTGGAGGGAGATTCACTCTGTGTCTGACCCTGGGAGAGTGTGTGATGGGACGGTGTGGAGGGAGATTCACTCTGTGTGTTACCCTGGGAGTGTGTGATGGGACGGTGTGGAGGGAGATTCACTCTGTGTCTGACCCCGGGCGTGTGTGATGGGACGGTGCGGAGGGAGATTCACTCTGTGTCTGACCCCGGGAGTGTGTGATGGGATGTTGCGGAGGGAGATTCACTCTGTGTCTGACCCCGGGAGTGTGTGATGGGATGGTGCGGAGGGAGATTCACTTTGTCTGTGACCCCGGGAGTGTGTGATGGGACGGTGCGGAGGTAGATTCACTTTGTGTCTGACCCCGGGAGACTGTGTGATGGGACGGTGTGGAGGGAGATTCACTCTGTGTGTTACCCTGGGAGTGTGTGATGGGACGGTGTGGAGGGAGATTCACTCTGTGTCTGACCCCGGGAGTGTGTGATTCGACAGTGTGGAGGGACATTCAATCTGTGTCTGACCCCGGGAGTGCATGTTGGGAGAAGTGGAGGGACCTTCTCTCTGAATCTGACCCCGGGCGTGTGTAATAGGACGATGTGGAGGTAGCTTCACACTGTGTTTGACCCCGAGTATGTTTGATGGGACGCTGAGGAGGGAGATTCAATCTGTGTCTGACCCCTGGACTGTGTGATTGGAGGAGAGGTGGGAAATTCTCTCTGGGAGTGACACATTGGACGACGTTGAGGTAGCTTGACCCCGGCACTGTGTGATTGGTCGATGCAGAGGGAGATTCACTCTGTGTCTGACCCCCGGGACTGTGTGATGTGATAGTGTGGAGGAATCTTCTCTCTGTGTCTGACCATGAGTGAGTGTCATCGGTCAGTGTGGAGGGAGATTCACTCTGTGACTGACCCCCGGGAGTGTGTGATGGGAGAGGCCATCTTGGCCCTTCTCATCCGTGTCGAACGCCTACTCTCACCAACCTGCACTCAGCCCATAACCCTCCATTCCTTTCCTGTCCATTTTTTTAAATGACAAAATCGAAACTTGCTCTACCACTTCTACGGGAAGCTCGTTCCACACAGCTGCCACTCTATGAGTAAAGTTCCCTCTCGTGTTACTCCTAAACCTTTGCCCCCTATCTCTCATGTCCTCTTGCAATGTGAATATATTAAAAATGTATCCGTCCATGTGCTTCACTAGTCCGTGCCGAACGCTTACTCTCACCTAGTCCCACCGACCCGCACTCAGCCCATAACCCTCCATTCCTTTTCTCTCCATATACCTATCAAATTGTTCTTTTTTCAATGACAATATCGAACCTGCCTCTACCACTTCTACTGGAAGCTCATTGCATATCTACCACCCTCTGAGTAAAGAAATTCCCCCTCGTGTTACCCTTAAACCTTTGGTCCCTAAGTCTCAACTCATGTCCTCTTGTTTGAATCTCCCCTACTCTCGATGGAAAAAGCCTGTCCACGTCAACTCGATCTATCCCCCCTCATAATTTTAAATACCTAACTTGTTCAACCTTTTTCTGTAACTGTGGTGCTGAAACCCAGTTAACATTCTACTAAATCTCCTCTGTACTCTCTCTCTCTATTTTGTTGACATCTTTCCTACAATTCGGTGACCAGAACTGTACACAATACTCCAAATTCGGCCTTACCAGTGTCTTCTACAATTTTAACATTACATCCCAACTCCTATACTTAATGCTCTGATTCATAAAGGCCAGCATACCAAAAGCTTTCTTCACCTCCCTATCCACACGAGATTCCACCTTCAGGGAACTATGCACCATTATTCCTAGATCACTTTGTTCTATTGCATTCTTCAATCCCCTGCCATTTACCATGAATTATTTCAGTTCATCGGGTGTAGGGAGCAGCAATAACCCCAGGTCACTGTTTGTCCTTTAATGAGACTGAAGTCTGACACCAAGACGGGAAGTTACAGCAGTTTATTGATATCATCATGACAAATGTAAATCGACTCACTCACAGTCACACACAATTAACTGACCGGCGAAAACGGGTGATAGTTTGAATAAACATCCCGTTTCTCACTGTCACTCTGCATCGGGGAACCGATGATTATAAAATCACACTTCAGGGCCGTGTCCGGGATCGCGGCAGATCCAGGGTCACTGCTGAGGGATTTGTCAATTTAACATTATTATATCGTCCAGACTGCCGAATGCACCGTCCTCCGCAAAGAGAAAAAAGGATTCCCTCCCGGGATAATCCCACCCCGGGACACCGGTGTCCCAAACTGACACCCAGACCCCCGGGCTATTCCTGCCTGTGTAATTCACCGGGGTGTCACGTGGGGGAGTCTCGAATCCGCACATCCGGTGGACGCTGCGCCATTCGACAACAGGCGGAAATACGTAACTGCGGGACTGCTTCCGATGTCTCCGAGCTCGAGACTGGAGTCGATTCGGTTAAAACCGTTGGGAATTACGCCCGTCGCGCAGCTATTAAAGGTAAGGGCGGGAGTTAAAGGGGAGGGCGGGGTATCGGCCAAATATCCCCATCCCGCGGGCAGGGATGTTCAGACATTCAGATGTTCACACGACCACTGTCAGTCCGGGTCTGGGTTCCTGCAGAGATCTCAGTTCCTTCCTCGCGGTCCAACTGAACTGATTCAACCCCAGCCTGAAAGAGATGTAAGAATAAAGATGAAATAAACTGATTTCACAAGTGTCAGTAACAGGGGACTGGGGTTAATGTTTCAACAACACTCAGACAAACATCACCAGAAAACCCGAGGATTCGCTGTTATTTTATCACATTGAACATTAACACAAATACTCACCAGATCCACTCCAGACTCGGGAGGGTCAGTATGAGGAGGCGGAGAGCGGGGACAGATCGGTCTGTGAGCGAGTTTGATCCCAGGTTCAGCTCCGTCAATGATAGGTTTCCACTGAGAGCGGAGACGAGATCCTCGGCACCAGAATCCGTGAGACCGACATCCCACAGCCTGGAGATGACAGAGAGTGAGGGTTAAGGATACAGAGAGTCAGGAGACGGTACAAATCCCCAGTGTTTATCAGTAACACAATCACTGATTACATTAAAGTTCAGTGTCAGACACCCTGTCCCCTACAGTCTGGTACTTACCCCAGTTTCTGCATTTTACACTTCGGGTTCCTCAGAGCCGCAGACACCAGTTTCACTCCTGAATCTCCCAGTTTATTATCACCCAGGTGCAGCTCCGTCAGTGATGGTTTTGTACTGAGAGCGGAGGCGAGATCCTCGGCACAAGAGTCTGTGAGACCGACATTGATCAGCCTGGAGATGAGAGAGAGAGAGTGAGGGTGAAGGACACAGAGTGACAGGAGACAGTACAAATCCCCAGTGTTTATCAGTAACACAATTCCTGATCACATTAATGTACAGTGTCAGAGACACAGTGACTGTAAACATAATCTCCCATAGTCTGGTACTTACCACAGTGTCTGTATTTTACACTCCGGGTTCCTCAGAGCCGCAGACACCAGTTCCACTCCTGAAACTCCCAGTTTATTCTTCCCAAGTCTAAACACAAACAGACAGATTGATGAACAAAGTGATTCAAACCGTTGGTCTGGGGGAATTTCTCTCACTCGGATATTTCAGGAAACATTAAACCCTTCAGTAAATCGCTGATCGGTGTTCCCATCACTGTCAATGTCCCTCACTGCCCAGCTGCAGAGTATTCGCCAAATGTCAGTAATTTCGTCTGTCGGAGTGAACCTGTAAACTCCACATGTTTTGTCCCATTCCCCGATGGTTAGAAAAGCGTTCCTTATGAGAGAGAACCATAAGGGGCAGGGTTGGCCCCTGCCCATCCACCACATGATTCATCTGTTGTCGGCCCCCAACCAACACATACTCTACTCTCCCCTCCTATCCCTCCTCACAGCCCCCCACCCTGGTCTCGTGACTACACCCCTCCCTCACCTGAAACCACCACAGTGGTCTTCACAGCTGAACAGGTGAGAAGACAGATGAAACTTCTCCATCCAAGCTACAGGCCGGGATGGTGTCAGCCCCAGGCTGCTCAAAGCCTGTGACCCCCCCCCCCCCACAGCTATGTGGAGTATTTCACCATGTCTTCAACCTGAGCCTGAGTCTCCAGAGGGTTCCTGTGCTGTGGAAGACGGTCCTGCCTCGTCCCTGTATCGAAGACGCCGCGCCCCAGTGGGTCTAATGACTACAAACCGGTGGCATTGATCTCCCACATCATGAAGACCCTGGAGAGACTTGTTCTAGAGCAGCTCCGGCCTATGGTTAGGCCACACTTAGACCCCCTCCAGTTCGCCTATCAGCCCTGAATAGCAGTTGAGGATGCCACCATCTACCTGCTGAACAGTGTCTACGCCCACCTGGACAAGCTGGCGAGCACTGTGAGGGTATTGCTTTTTGACTTCTCCAGTGCGTTCACCACCATCCGCCCTGCTGTGCTGGGTGAGAAGCTGACAGTGATGCAGGTGGATGCTTCTCTGGTGCATGGATTATTGATTACCTGACTGGCAGACCACAGTACGTGCGCTTGCAAAATTGTGTGTCAGACAGAGTGGTCAGCAGCACTGGGGCTCCACAGGGGACTGTCCTGTCTCCCTTTCTCTTTACCATCTACACCTCGGACTACAACTGCAACACAGAGTCTTGCCATCTTCAGAAGTTTTCTGATCACTCTACCATAGATGGATGAAGTTGGAGAGGAGGCTGAGTACAGGGCTACGGTGGGAAACTTTGTCACATGGTGCGAGCAGAATCATCTGCAGCTTAATGTGAAAAAGACTAAGGAGCTGGTGGTGGACCTGAGGAGGGCTAAAGCACCGGTGACCCCTGTTTCCATCCAAGGGGTCAGTGTGGACATAGTGGAGGATTACAAATACCTGGAGATACGAATGGACAATGATCTGGACTGGTCAAAGAACTCTGAGTTTGTCTACAAGAAGGGTCACAGCCGTCTCTATTTCCTGAGGAGACTGAGGTCCTTTAACTTCTGCCAGACGATGCTGAGGATGTTCTAGGAGGCTGTGGTGGCCACTGTTATCATGTTTGCTGTTGTGTGCTGGGGCAGCAGGCTGAGGGTAGCAGACACCAACAGAATCAACAAACTCATTCGGAAGGCCAGTGATGTTGTGAGGGTGGAACTGGACTCTCTGATGGTGGTGTCGGAAGAAAGGATGCTGTCAAAGTTGCATGCCATCTTGGACAATGACTCCATAATGTACTGGTTAGGCACAGGAGTACATTCAGCCAGAGACTCATTCCACTGAGATGTAACACTGAGCGTCATAGGAAGTCATTCCAGCCTGTGGCCATCAAACTTTACAATTCCTCCCGCGGGGTGTCAGACACCCTGAGTCAATAGGCTGGTCCTGGACTTATTTCCACTTGGCATGATTAATTTATTATTATTTAATTATTTGTGGTTTATTTTGCTATATTTCTATACTACTTTTGGTTGGTGCGACTGTAACGAAACCCAATTTCCCTCGGAAACAATAAAATATGTCTGTCTGTTGAAGGGGAGAAAGTCCCACAGTGAGGAAGACCTGTGAATGGGGAAATGTCGGTGGGAAATGATGGAGGACAGAACGTGAAGGAGGAAGGGGGATGGGGATGAGAGATCCCACAGGAGGAAGGGGGATGGGGAAGAGAGATCCCACAGGAGGAAGGGGGATGGGGAAGAGAGATCCCAAAGGAGGAAGGGGGATGGGAAAGAGAGATCCCACAGGAGGAAGGGGGATGGGGATGAGAGATCCCACAGGAGGAAGGGGGATGGGGAAGAGAGATCCCACAGGAGGAAGGGGGACGGGGATGAGAGATCCCACAGGAGGAAGGGGGATGGGGATGAGAGATCCTACAGGAGGAAGGGGGATGGGGATGACAGATCCCACAGGAGGAAGGGGGACGGGGAAGAGAGATCCCACAGGAGGAAGGTGGACGGGGATGAGAGAACCCACATGAGGAAGGGGGACGGGGATGAGAGATCCCACAGGAGGAAGGGAGATGGGGAAGAGAGATCCCACAGGAGGAAGGGGGACGGGGATGAGAGATCCCACAGGAGGAAAGGAGATGGGGATGAGAGATCCCACAGGAGGAAGGGGGATGGGGAAGAGAAATCCCACAGGAGGAAGGGGGATGGGATGAGTGATCCCACAGGAGGAAGTGGGATGGGGATGAGAGATCCCACAGGAGGAAGGGGAATGGGAAAGCGAGATCCCAAAGGAGGAATGGGGATGGGAAAGAGAGATCCCACAGGAGGAAGCGGGATGGGGAAGAGAGATCCCACAGGAGGAAGGGGGACGGGGAAGAGAAATCCCACAGGAGGAAGGGGGATGGGGAAGAGAAATCCCACAGGAGGAAGGGGGATGGGATGAGTGATCCCACAGGAGGAAGTGGGATGGGGATGAGAGATCCCACAGGAGGAAGGGGAATGGGAAAGCGAGATCCCAAAGGAGGAATGGGGATGGGAAAGAGAGATCCCACAGGAGGAAGCGGGATGGGGAAGAGAGATCCCACAGGAGGAAGGGGGACGGGGAAGAGAGATCCCACAGGAGGAAGGGGGATGGGGAAGAGAGATCTCACAGGAGGAAGGGGGATGGGGATGACAGATCCCACAGGAGAAAGGGGGATGGGGATGAGTGTTCCCACAGGAGGAAGGGGAATGGTAAAGCGAGATCCCAAAGGAGGAATGGGGATGGGAAAGAGAGATCCCACAGGAGGAAGCGGGATGGGGAAGAAAGATCCCACAGGAGGAAGGGGGACGGGGAAGAGAGATCCCACAGGAGGAAGGGGGATGGGGATGACAGATCCCACAGGAGAAAGGGGGATGGGGATGAGTGTTCCCACAGGAGGAAGGGGAATGGTAAAGCGAGATCCCAAAGGAGGAATGGGGATGGGAAAGAGAGATCCCACAGGAGGAAGCGGGATGGGGAAGAGAGATCCCACAGGAGGAAGGGGTACGGGGAAGAGAGATCCCACAGGAGGAAGGGGGATGGGGAAGAGAGATCTCACAGGAGGAAGGGGGATGGGGATGACAGATCCCACAGGAGAAACGGGGATGGGGATGAGTGTTCCCACAGGAGGAAGGGGAATGGTAAAGGGAGATCTCACAGGAGGAAGGGTTTGGGGAAGAGAGATCCCACACGAGGAAGGGGGACGGGGTGAGAGATCCCAGAGGAGGAACAGGGATGGAGAACAGAGATCCCACAGGAGGAATACTGATGGGAAAATATAATCCAATAAGAAGAGATGATCCAGAAGGGGTGGATCTGAACTGAAGCCCACAGTCGGGAGAGGATATGTGCCCATGGGGTCAGGGTATTTGGTAGTGAGCACATCCATACAGGTGGACCGATGGTGATAGTCACACACGGTGAAGGGCAGGGGAGGATAATCTCAAAATGGTATTTCTTTCCTTCTCACTGGGACAGTTTGCTGACTGTCTCGTGTTCGTCACCGGGAAGGGGGTGTGAAACTCTGACCCACCTGCTGCAGTCCGTGTCGGTCTGGGTGTCAGTAACAGTGATAAGGAACATTGTCAATGGACGTGTCACAGGCAGCGAGAAACACGGCCATTCCTGTGATTTACCACCATTAAACCAATGGCTGTTGTTCACTGATCTGATGAAGTCTCCAACATCCCTTCACAAGGAACCCCAGAACCCTCCTGTCCTTGGGGATCTACTGACCGATCCCCTGGGGATTTGTCACAATTCTTCACAATCTGATTTACTGCAGTTTTACCCAAATTCCTTTGCAATGAAACAACACAATGAAACTGTTTCACAGTTCAGAGTGAAAGATAAATCAAGTTACCTCAACTCCTGGCACTTGTGCAGCCCGGGTCCCAGCCACTGGATTCCTTCACACTGAATGTGGCATTTCCACAGGTCGAGGTGTTTTATTGTATCACAGAGTCCGATGACATGAGACAGGACCGCGCAGTCAATCGGGGTCAGTGTCAGTCTACTAAATGAAAGTTCCTCTACATCTTCCAGTGCGGCCTGAGCGAGGCCACGATTCTGAGACTCAAACAGGTAGTGCAATGTGTTCAGGAGTCTCCTTTTACCAGCTTCACTCTCTGTGTTTCCACTCTGGCGTTTAACCTCCTCCTTCACCCAGTCAATCACCCGGCAGGTTGTTTGATGAGGAAATGGACCCAGAAACTCCTCCAGGCCGCGAACTGTCATTGGGGAGGAGAGACCAGCAACAAAACGGAGAAATACCTCAAATCGCCCATCTGTCGTGTTGTGGGCATCAGTGAGGAATTTCAGGATATCCCCGGGATGTGGATTCAGGAATTGTGCGACTGCAGCTACAAACTCTTGGATGGTGAGGTGTGGGAATGTGTACACCACGCTCCGGGCAGAATCCTCTCTCTCCAAAAGCTCTATCAGGAATCCGGACAGGAACTGGGAAGGCTGCAGATTGTAGTTGATCAAATCTCCATCTGTAAACACAATCTTCTTCTCAAACACTCCTCTGAAGGCCATCTGACCAACCCTGAGTAACACATCACGGGGGTTCTCAATCTCACGGCCGTGGTTTTTCAGGATGTTGTAAATATAGTAGGAGTACAGTTGGGTGATGGTCTTGGGAACTCGCTGCGGGTCCCTGACTCTTTGAGTGAAGAAGGGGCCCAGTGCCAGAGCAAGGATCAAGCAGTAAGAGGGGTTGTAGCTCATGGTGTACAGCATCTCGTTCTCCTTCACGTGTTTGAAAACAGCTTCCGCCACCGTCTGATCTTCAAAATGTCTGATGAAATATTCCTTCCGTTCATCACCAACAAATCCCAGGATTTCAGCCCAGACATTGATCTCAGCCTTTTCCAATAAATGTAACGCAGTTGGGCGGGTGGTCACCAGCACAGAACACCCTGGGAACAGCTTGTGCTGGATTAAACTGTACACAATGTCAGACACCTTGCACTTGAATTCAGGATCTGTACATGTGGACCGAGGTTCAGTGTCTCTCCTACTGTCAGCAAAATCAATTTTATCATTGAATTCATCCAAACCATCGAATATAAACAACAGTCCCTCTGGGTTCTTCCAGACTTCTCTCAGGATATTCCCAAAGTATGGATACTGATCCAGAATCAGTTCCTTCAGGTTTATTCTACAGTTAATGGAGTTTAAATCACGGAATTTGAAACTGAAGACAAACTGGAATTTTTCATATATTTTCCCGGTGGCCCAGTCATAAACAATCTTTTGTACCATTGTTGTTTTCCCGATCCCTGGGACTCCGGCCACTGCTGCCGAACATCCCGAAATTGATCCTGAGAAAAATCTTTTCATTTGCTTCCACAAACTGTGTGAGTAACTATTCTGAAACAGATGAGCAATCCGGGAAAAGCTGCTCTCGAACAACTGATCCGTCCGGATTTTCTCCAGCTCTCCGCGGAGATGTTTCTCTCTCCAATCCTCGTGGTCTCTGCCTCTTGCCAGCAGCTCATGTTCCACTAGACTCCGATCTCGAACAGTAGAAATGACCGTGAGCTCAGCGTATCGATCAACCAGCTGGAAAACCTTCACCTTCTCCCTCATCAGGATCGTGTTCACTCTCAGTGTTTCAGTTTGTGCCCGCAGAGTCTCCTTGTGTTTCTCTTGAACATCTTCCATGGGAACAGACAGTGGACAAACTGTTAGATGCCTCAACTCAGAACTCAGTATTTAAGCACGCAAGAGTTAGCTCACAGCTATTGTATTGATTGGATTCACCAATGGATGTTCGTACAGTAATGTAAATTCGATTAACAGACCGCTGACTGGACAGAGAGTCCTGGTCCAGATAAACACCGATCATCATATTTCCACATTAACTGTGCTGTGAAGGTGAGTATTTCCTTGGTCGTTTACTGACCGACGACTGTCCCGTACCGGACAAACTCCCACTATTGTCACAGCTGTCATTCTTTTTCCTGTGGAAGGAACTTCTAATCCCCAGTGTTGATGTAGTGTATTGAGATAGAGAAGAGAGTGGTGGGCATTCTCTCAAAGGACAGGTCAGGGGATCGCAGCTCCCCTCCCCTCTCTCCATCACTGATTCAAAATACAAAGAAGCAGCTTTGCTGATCAGCACGTGCACTGTGGGTGGGTGCTTGGGGAATGTGGGATCTCAAAGTGCGTTCGAATCCTGTCAGTGGTGTGTGGGATCTCACAGCGTGTCAGGACCCTATCAAGGATGTGTGACGTCTCACAGTGTGCCTGTACCCAGTCAAGGGTGCGTGGGGTCTCACAGTGTGTCAAGACCCTGTCAAGGGTGTGTGGGGTGGCACAGGGCATCAGGACCCTGTCAGGGGTGTCTGTTGTCTCACAGTGTGTCAGGATGCTGTCAGGGGGTGTGTGGTCTCACAGTGTATCAGGACCCTGTCAGGGGTATGTGGTCTCACAGTGTGTCAGGACCCTGTCAGGGGTGTGTAGGGTGTTACAGACTTTCAGGACCCTGTCCGTGTGAATGGGGACTCGCAGTGTGTCAGGACCCTGTCAGGGGTGTGTGGGGTCTCACAGTGTGTCAGGACCCTGTCAAGGGTGTGTGGGCTTTCCAATCAACGTTTTCGGGTGAAACAGGGTGAGTATGAAAACGTTGATTGTTGAAATACTTACTTTAGAGAGTGGGAAAGTGGTAGAAATAATGTTCTTCAATATTCAGGGACAGAGTCAGTTTCGTATTCAGAAATAGATGTGGGAATTTCACTGCCGTGAATGTTTCCTCAGCAAACAGGATGAAGAACTGTGAAGAATAAGTTTGCAGGGAAATTGTCGAGAATTACCAAATCCTTAGTGCAGGGAAACGGAGGGGTTTTATTGTCTGACTGTGGACTGGAAAAGCATTAACAGAGGTGACAGAAACGTGAGCAATTTGAAAACTTCCTCTGGTACCATTTGGAAATTATCATCTTTCGAATTTGTTCTTGGAATGAGACAGGCTGAATGACGGCTGTGGCCGAGATTTTTATATTTCTGTTCAAGGGCTTCGTGTAATCAGTTAAGACATGGGCTACTGTGGTATTAATAAATTTTACGACATCTGTCTTTCCTACGCTCTCTCCTCTGTTAAATGTGCAGTTGAGTGATCCAACTCAGTCTGCGATTATGAAACCTTACAATCTCTTGAGCCTAGGCACTGCCTCGGGCTCCATTTCCACAGACACAGTCAGTTTCTTATCCAGACGGTCACAATTTAATTAATTGCAATATTATTTATAGATATCTTCAGTCCTTTCCACCTTTCTTGCCGCAAGCTCACAACCCTCGGTTTCTCTGTCCTAATTCCCATCTCTCACACTTCCACAGTGTCCATCACACAACACATCAATTTCAGCTTCTGTGGACGGAGCTGAGGATTTTGTCCCTCCATCACACCCTCACTAACACTGTCTCCTGATGGAATTCCCAGTATTACTGAGTGGGATATTAAACTGGATAACTTTAGCAGTGTTTGCAGTCAGGGGGTGCAGTTGTGAATATAGTGGGTTTCATATGCAGCTTTGGGGTTGAACAGACTAGTTGGGGTGCTACCTGCTTTTCTCATTAAATTATCATTGTTATTCTGTGATGAGAACTTCAGTGGACTCCCGGTTCTATAAATGATGACCTATAGGAACTGGGGAATTTAGAAAAGTGATTTGGGATGAGGGCTGTTCCCAGGGGTTGTGTGGTGGTAGGGAAATTATTTGATCTTTTGGAGTAAGACATTTCCAATAGTTTCGCTCCTCAGATTGCCCTCTTCTCCATTCTGACCCCGGTGGAGGGATCTGTAGTTGCGGGACCCAGAGAGGAGTGATCCCTTTCTGCAAGCTCACCAACTATCTGCGTTATTCCTCATAATATCATGTGAAAACTATTCCTCCAGCAAACATTTTTCCATGTTCCTCACTCTGCGCTGTGTCACGGAGGAACATTTACCTGATCAAATCTCTGTGGTTCAACAACGACATGGCCCTAATTAATATCAATCTTTGGTGGAAACAGCAGTTTCTTCACTTACCTTTCAGTTCCCTGGGAATCTCCAGTACAGGTCGATGGACCGGAACACAACCTGTTCGAATTTAAAATAATTTGACATGTTTCAATTCTTCAAATTATAAGTATGTAATGTTTGAATCCATAATTAAATTAATCTCTGATATTATCTCACCATGTTCCTGTATTTCTTTCAGTATTTTGTCAAGCTTTGGGACTTCAATCCGCATTTTCACAAAGGTTTCCCACATCACCCTCCGGGCGCGGGAGCCTTTCTCCATCACCAGGCTCAGGAGGAGTGTAGAACTGTCCGCCCGCTCTCCCTTATCAGCGAGATCAGAGATTTTCTGTGAAGAGTAACAGTGAACATATTGGGGACTGACAGATTCACACAGAGAATGAGAAGTAAATGATGTGCTCTGTAACGGGATCACACTGAGCAGTCACACGGACGGGTGCTGATCCTGTCTGGACATGGACTGTACATTCTGAGTGCAGAGCACACGGAGGGACATTCACCGTGAACCTGGTCCACCAGTCAATGAGATCCTGGCTGGTCTGTGACCACTTCATTGACGTGGCTCCAAATCCATAAATAATTCCTCACCGGATTTGACGGTGTAAAACAGAAATCAGAAAATAACGATCACAGATGAAGAAAGAAGTCAGGAGGGTTTTTATAACAGAGTGAGCAGTCTCGGAGAAGTTGCAGAAAAGATGATGTGATTCATCTCCTCAGTCCGCCAGTGTCCAACATGACAGAGGATTACGGCCGACTCCTGATGCCTTTCCTTTGCTTTTGCCAGTAGAGGGTTATTCAGTGATTACACATTACAACATGGCAGTATTCCCCAATCCACACTGTTTGCAGTTACAGGTTGTAATGGAGTCATCTCCACCCAGAACAGAACACACTCGAGCTCCTGAGGCATTCAGTGATAATGCCCCGGTTCTCACTGACACCATGCCGTCACGCTGCAAGGTCTTTTCAAAATGAAAATTCCTACCATATTTCCATTGAAACTCCTTTATTACAACCTCATACAATTGTTACCTGCTCCCCTCGCTCTGAGCATTGAGCCGCCACTGGTGTGTTTACACCTCTCAATCATTGCTTCAGATTCTCAGCTTTAAGAATTGTATATCTATCTATCTATCTATCTATCCACTTATTTATTTATTTATGAATGAAAGATTTGCTTTTATGCTTCATTATCTGATCAGTGAGAGTCCCGACACCCATCAGTCCTGTGATGTGTGAAAATTCAAGCCCATTCTCCCTCCCACTCACCCGATGTTCCTCTCCGCTGAACTGATTCTCTGCCGTTAACGCCAGGCTCACTCCGTGCACTCCTCCTTCCATCGCCTGCTCCACCCTCTCCCGGTAGAAGTCCGTCAACTGCAGCAGCTGGAAATCATTCCAGCTTGCCAGGAGCTCGGTGATCACTGAGCTCGGACCTGTGAAGAATAATAGTGGAAATTAAATAAATTACTGACCCATATTGGGTAGTAACTTTCTCTCTGGAACCTAAAGATCACCAAACACAGACCAATATATATATATATATATATATATATATATATATATAGGTGGGGGTTGAGTGGGGGGAACGGGCTTGGACTGGAGGTTGGTGGGCGCCGTGGGTGTAGGAGGGGTACACCTCCGTCTGTTGAAAGCTGCT
Organism: Hemitrygon akajei; assembly: GCF_048418815.1. Lineage (NCBI taxonomy): Eukaryota > Metazoa > Chordata > Chondrichthyes > Myliobatiformes > Dasyatidae > Hemitrygon > Hemitrygon akajei. The sequence goes on along the minus strand of NW_027331943.1, from coordinate 1,754,526 downwards.
CTTTCTTGTCCCCGGAAATATACCTCTCTGTTTTGGAAGGACTCTGCTTATTGATGAGAATATAGTAACCATCACCATCACTCTCCTGGTACTGCCCATCACCACCTCTTTGCTTTGGGTTACTGTCTGCCTGCCTGGTCAACTCCTTCCTCAGAAAATCTCTGGGATTCCTCAGAAAATGCTGCAAGCAGCATCTATGGAGGAGAATAAACAATCAACGTTTCGGGCCAGGCCCTTCATCGGACTGGAAATGAGGAGACAGAAATTATAGATATTGCCTCATTACTTTCTCTTCCGTGTGACCCTGATCCAAAACGTCAAATGTTTATCCCTCTCCATGGATGCTGCCTGACCTGCTGAGGTCTGCCAGTATTTTGTGTGTTTTATGTTGCCCATCTGCAGAATGTCTTGTCTTCTGGAGTAACTCGTTATTTTAATGTGCATCACAATCTGTTAGAGGAGCAGGAGCAGACGGTAACTGTACTGCTTCCACGTGTGACTGTGTTTCCCCAGAGATGTTAACTCTCTCTCTCTTATCTCTCTGCTCAGTTTTCACAAATATTTTGTGAATTGCCAATATTGAATTAAACCCAGACGCAGAATGAGCAGAGTATTTTTAAATTAAAATACGTCGCCAACATACCCATGTCCATTCCCGATGTTGACATCACTGGAACTCCTCCACTGCTCGCAATTTGATCCATTTTGAGGACAGATGTGATCAGTTTTTGCTGCTCTGTAACAAACAAAAGTAACAGGAGGGTCAAACATTAATTTGGGTTTAAAGGAAAATGCTGTTTTGTTTTTAAACGGAGGCAAACACTTCCAAACATCTTGGTCCTGTTCACCGAAGCCTTGACATGGCTTGGTCCACCTGCGCCTATCCACCCACAGTCATGCAATACCCATTTCAGCCCTCTACATGTATTGTACACCATGTCGGGATTCTCCGGTCTATCTACTCGCTATACTGCAGTCAATTCCGTTTTAGGAACCAATCACGTGTCCTCGACCGGGATTGATGTGTCAACTGTAAGGCAAGGTGTTCTGATTGGCCGATTACAGTTCTCTTTGGGAACTAGTTGACTTGATCAGCACTTTTGATCTGGCTATTGTTCACGGTCGCACTTAATAAAAAAAAGCCAGTTTGAACAGACAGCGCCCACTGCTTTGGTCCTCCTCCCACTGGTGGCGCTATAGTGAGTAATGGACATAGTGGGTTGAAACATTTCTGCCGACCAATGGGACAACTATTCCTCTCGTCACTGAATTATACAGATTTCGCAGTCACACCTGATTCTCTACGTCTCCTTTCAGTTTAACATAATCTGGAATTGACACTTATGGCAATATATGGTTTGATGCTATGTAGAAACACTCTGACATCCTGAGCAATGCAATGTCACGCAGAGCATCATGACATCTTGTCCTGAACCATCACATTTTCTCTGGCAGGACTTTAAGATCATTATTATCACCTAAACTCTGATCATGGTATCTTTGAGCATAACACCTGGCCGTTATAAGATAGTTACATGGCACCTTGTTAAACACAATGTGGACCAAAACAGCAAGTTGGCAAAAATTCCTTTATGTAAATAAAACAAAATGCTGGAATTATTCAGTATGAGAGACAGTACGTTCATATTTCAGGTGGAAGACCATGTATCAGAGCAGAGCTTGTGTGTATGAGCCATGTATCTGTTCTCTATCTGCACTGTATTCCGCATTGCCTATTTATGATGGGATTTTTTTGTTTCTCAATCTGTTGCACAATGCTCCATGCTCTCCCATTCACGATTCCAGTCCCAACCTGGTCTGACTGTCCAAATGCAACATCTCTCACTTGCCCAATTGGAAAACCATTTGGCATTGCTCAGCCCATCTCCATAACTGAACAAGATCCCTTTGTAATTCATGGTAACCTGTTGCAGTATCAACCAGACTCCCGGATTTATTATCAAACTTGCTAACCTTGCCATGTATATTCATGAACAGATCAATGGCATGAATAATGAATTACATAGAACATAGAATAGTACAGCACAGTACAGGTCTTTCGGCCCACAATGTTGTGCCGACTCTCAAACCCTGCCTCCCATATAGCCCCCCATCTTAAATTCCTCCATATACCTGTCTAGTAGTCTCTTAAATTTCACTAGTGTATCTGCCTCCACCACTGACTCAGGCAGTGCATTCCACACACCAGACACTCTCTGAGTAAAAAACCTTCCTCTAATATCCCCTTTGAACTTCCTTCCCCTTACCTTAAAACCATGTCCTCTTGTACTGAGCAGTTGTGCCCTGGGGAAGAGGAGCTGGCTATCCACTCTATCTATTCCTCTTAATATCTTGTACATCTCTATCATGTCTCCTCTCAGCCTCCTTCTCTCCAAAGAGAAGTCCTAGCTCCCTTAATCTCTGATCATACTCCATACTCTCTAAACCAGACAGCATCCTGGTAAATCTCCTCTGTACCCTTTCCAATGCTTCCACATCCTTCCTATAGTGAGGCGACCAGAACTGGACACAGTACTCCAAGTGTGGGCTAACTAGAGTTTTATAGAGCTGCATCATTACATTGCGTCTCTTAAACTCTATCCCTCGACTTATGAAAGCTAACACCCCATAAGCTTTATTAACTACCCTATCTACCTGTGAGGCAATTTTCAGGGATCTGCGGACATGAACCCCCAGATCCCTCTGCTCCACCACAGTACCAAGTATCCTGCCATTACAGAGTTACCCGAATTACAGAGTTCTCTACACTGACACACACATCCCACTTGTCACAGGCCTCCATTCACTAAATCTGTCTTCAGTCATCTCCCTCTGCTTCCTGTCATCGAGCTCAGTGAATCCACCTCGCCAGCTCCCCGTGAATCCTACGTGACCGAACCATCCAGGTCAACTGCCATGTGAGATCTTATTAAAGTCTTTACCAAAATCCTTATAGACAACATCACTCCCCAAACTCACTGAACTCCCCAGTGAACTCTTAAATAATCTACAAAATACATGGTAGATATGATGTCCCACTGGGTGGTGCAGACAACAATTTCCCCACAACCAATGTCCAACCGCCCGAGACTTCAGCTTTACTGCAGACTGAGGAAATTCCAATCCCAACTGGAGAATAACCAACCTGGACTGAAGCCCATATACTGCCAGTTCCATATCCTCAGAGTCACCAGCCCAATATCATCACCCATACAAAGACGCTTTGGTGCCGGTGATTTGCCGTGGTGTTCCTGCCATTTCCGATTCTCAAACTAAGGTGGAACTGGAACCTAATGACCCTCTGCCGGGGCCGGTACTCAGGCTGGTTCCCCGGTCTGTATAAAGGATGCGGATACACTTCAGCCTGACCCCAGCGGCTAAACTGAGCATGTTTCATCACAATGTCATTGCTCTGTGGGATCTTGCCCAGCACAGCTCTCTGCCACGCTTCCCATCAGTGTACCAAAAACAAAATGTAAAACTATAAAGTAGAAAATGATGGGAACTCAGTACATCAGACTACATCTCTGAAAGGAGAAATGGTAGAAGACCAAATATCTGAACTGGAACTGTCCAAGATGCTGTCGATCTGCTGAGATTTTCCAGTATTTTCGTCTCCTTACTTTAAATTTCCTGCAACTGTAGTTTTACTCCACCTCTTCATTTTAGTACACAGATGGTAACTGATTGCAAAATAACAGCAATACGCTAAAAAGTAAATTTGTGAGTTCTGAGTTTGTTCTGACCCTGGTGTAACACATCCCACACAGTCAATGCTCACAGCATCCTTTCCTCCCACTGTCATTCTGTTACATTTGCTCCCGAGGCCACTGTCTACACTGAGAGGTGGTGACCACAGAGCGATAAAAACTGCAACACTTGCTGCAGCTCTGACGGGCCGTTACCCTGGAAACAGCAGAAATGTCTCACCAAATTTAACCGAGAAAGGAAATATCAAACTCAACATCAACTGCTATGAGTTTAATTATGAAAAAGATTAACACTGCAGCCATTTCGTAACAGGGAAACTAAAATTGTATTGGCTGCTTTTTCCCTGCCACCGGCTGTGTTAAATTAAACTTCTGGTATTTCCAGCTAACGGAAAAAAAAACAATCCTGGAAAAGGTACAAAACAGAACTTAACAATGAGGAAAAACTTTGAAAGAAAGATTATTGAAATATATCATTGCAGCAATAGGATGTAGGCTAGACAGAGGTTGAACAACATGGTTGATATAAATCACTGAGTTGGTGGGACAGAGGCTGGACAGAGGTTGAACAAGATGGGCAGAGGATGAACAGATGGAGCCAGATGGGAGAAGAGGATCAAGGGCAATCTCTGATTGTCCTCCCGCAATACACAGATCCTGAAATAATAGTGCTCACCAGTAGATAACAGATTCCAATATAACAAAGCCAGAACAAACAATAAGAATTTTGGTATATGTCATTTTCTACTCGACACACTTTATCAATTCACCGCAGAAAGTATCCCATCCCGATACTTCACATCTTCATATAGCTACTGCTCTTCCTTTAATTGAATGAAATAGTGGAGAACAGTGATAGAGCTGAGTACGTAATAGAAACCAACCTCCCCTCCATGGACTCTGTCTATTCTTCCCACTGCTTCAGTAAAACAGCCAACATAATGAAAGATCCCCACAACCCTGAACATTCCCACTTCTAATGCTCCATCGGGCCGAAGATAAAATAAAACAGAAACATGCCACCGGGCTCAAGGACGGTGTCCATTCTGCTGTTAGAAGCGAACAGCGTGACGAGTGGACTCCTGACTTCACAGTCTAAATCGATGTGACCTTGCACCACATATCTACCTGCACTTCACTTTCTCTGTAACCAGAATGATTTCATTTTCCTCAATGTCCTGCTGCAATTGTATTGATTTGTATGGATGATACCAAAGACATGATTTTTACTTTACCTCTGTACATGGAAAACATTCCCCATTTCAATCGTGTGGAAATATTAGACAGCCTCGGTTGCTCCTTTGGAAATTCTGGAGGGAGTGTACACATTTCCGAGAAACCCAGATAAATGAACCAGACTTAATTCTCGCATTAATAGGGCCAGATATCGGGAAACACTGTCAGCATTTCGGCAATTTGTGGTAATGGAAAGAAGATGGAAATAAACTTCCCAGTCCCCCGAGAGGACGTGAGAGATCTGGATTTCACTGTCCTGTCTGAACTGGAAAAGATGGAACTACTCATACACGTGGAGGAGTGTCCCGAGGATGCGGTTACTCTGTTTAACACTTTCTGTCTGCAAGAACACAACAGGCCAAACGGCCGCTTCCAGTGTGCTGGAAATATGTAAAACAATTATCGACCCCGGGCATCGATCCAGGTGAAGTGTGGATCCGATACCGGGCAGGGTGATGAAGGTAAAGTTCACCAGGTACATCTTAATGGATGGGTTCAGTCTCGGCATCACCACCTCATCCCGCTCCTGGGACCAGAACACCAGGGGCTGAGCGGCGGCTCATCTCAGGCGGTTCCGTGTGAAGGTCCCATAACCCGGACCGACCACGACAGGTTGTATTCAGGAAGCGGGACGAGACCACCGGTTCGAGGATGTTAACGGGACTCCCTACCCATCATCAGGTGCCCAACTTCCCCCAGGATGGGCTTCAGTACTCACCGATGGGAAAATGTCGGTCGCGTTCACCCCTAGTAACCGGTTATCAATACTCACTGATGAGAACTTGATCAATTGTTCCCGCAGACAGCGATCGGTCCTCCGGCTCCCAGCTGACGACCCGCTTCGACAGAGAACGGAACGAAAACCATCGCCCTTCCGGAGACTGTGAGAGCGTGGGCGGGGCCTCGGAAGCGAAAACCTGAGATACTGCAGATCTGTGTTTGAAATGGGAGTGAAAACCTGGATCACGTGACGGGTGGAGGGTCTCCCACCTGAACCGGTGACTCTACTCTTCGCCCCTCACACACTGCCCGACCTACCAGCCACATTTTACATATTATTTCATATTTAGCCCAGCTACACTTTTAATCTCTCCCTCTGCATCTTCCCCGTCCCCATCGCTCCACCACCCGGTTCTCAGAGTTACTGGATCAATTCTCATCCCGGTCCGACACTAAATTCCCACCCGAACAAGAATTGTGCAGGTTTCATGGAAATCACTTCTACGTTTATAAACACTAATTTCTATTCACATTCCTCCGGAGCCTCGCTGGACAGCAGCACTGAAACATCAAGTGAGAAACAGGAGGAGGTGGCCATTCAGCCCCTCTAACCATCAACAAAATGGCGGCTGCTCTCCCATCTCAGCCACATGTTTCTCCACGATCCTCATTTCCTCGATCCCTTCAGTCTCCACACATCTGCCGGCTTCTGTTTTATGTGAAGACGATCACAGAGACTTCATCGTCCTCCAGGAATCAGTCTGGTGAATCTCTAAAACAAGCTCACTCTTACTTGTTAGATAATCCTCCATAGAATTTAATTCCATTTCTGCAGCCCCGTGTTGTCCCAATCACTCACCTCCCACCCCTGTCTCTAATTCAACCTTCCCACCACCACCCCCCCCCCTTCACCTGGATCCAGCTCTTGCCCCATCCTCACCCTTCACCTCTTTTCTCTGACTATTTCCCGTCCACTCTCAGTCCAGAGGGAGGGTCTCGGCCCGAAATGTTGACAGTCCATTTCCCTCCACAGATGCTGCCCGACCCATTGAGTTCCTCCGGCAGTTTGTTCTTTGGTCTGTATAACCCGTGTTAGTATGGGGAGCGGGATTTTACACCATATTCCAGGTACAATCTGAACAAAGCACAAATAATTATTACGGTAATTGCCACAGTTAAACACGAGAAAGCTTGCAAATGCTGGAAATCCAAAGCAGCACACACAAAATTCTGGAGGATCTCAGCACACCAGGCAGTATGTATGGAAAAGAGTGAACAGTCGACAGTTTGGACACCGAGCCTTTTTCATTCCTGAGGAGGAGGGGGAAGATATGTGAATAAAAATGTCGGCGAAGATAAAGAGGGGAGCTGGAAGGTGATTGGTGAAGTCAAGTGATGGACAGGTCAAGGGCTGGAGAATAAAGAATCGGAGAGTTGTCAATAGGAGAAAGGGAAGGAGGGGACCCAGGGGGAAGAGACAGAGGGGAGCTGGAGGGTGATTGGTGAAGTCAAGTGATGGACAGGTCAAGGGCTGGAGAATAAAGAATCGGAGAGTTGTCAATAGGAGAAAGGGAAGGAGGGGACCCAGGGGGAAGAGACAGAGGGGAGCTGGAGGGTGATTGGTGAAGTCAAGTGATGGACAGGTCAACGGCTGAAGAATAAAGAATCGGAGAGTTGTCAATAGGAGAAAGGGAAAGAGGAGACCCGGGGGAAGTAATAGGCTGGTGAGCAGAAATGAAAGTTCAGAGTGGAGAAGAGTGAAGTGGGTGGGGGGCGATTTGTTTACTGGAAGGAGAATTCAACATTCATACAGTCAGGTTGGAGGGTACCCAGATGGTGTTGTTCCTCCACCCTGAGGGCGTTCTCATCTTGGCACAAGAGGAGGCCATTGATCGAGATCTTTGAATGGGAATCAGAATTAAATACTTAGGCCACTAGGAAGTCTCCCCTGTGGCAGATAGTACAGAGATTCTCGACAAAACGGTTTACCAATTTATGGTGGGTCTCACCAATGTAAAGGAGGACGCATCGGGAGCAGGGAATACAATAAGCGACCTCAGCAGATACGCAGATGAAGTGTTGCCTCACCTGGAAGGACTGTTTTGTGTCTGAATGGAGGTGAGGCAGGTGGTGTACGGGTAGGTGTAGCGCTTAGGCCGCTTGCAGGGATAAGTGGCTGGAGGGAGATCAGTGAGGAGGGATGAATGAACAAGGGAATTGTTGAGAGACTGATCCCTGTTGAAAGAAGAAAGCAGGCTGCGAGCGAGGAAGGTAAAGATATGTTTAGTTGTAATATCTCTCCGGAGAACACTGCCAGTTCCGTAATCCTGGAGTCCCATCCCAGGATTATAGACCAAGCACCAACACTCCCAGGACTCTTTCCATTCAGTAATATTCAGCAGTGTCTGGTCTAATCCCAGTTCTAAAATTAACACTCCGCTCCATCCCATAATAGAACTAGAACCTGATGACTCTTTAACTGGGCGGGGAACCCGGGCTATGGGTCGCCAGTGGGTGGGAATATATTTTAACTTGTCTTCAGCAGGTAATTTGAGCGCTTCTGTTTATTATCGTATTGCGGAGCGGGACCTGGATCAGTGTAATTCGCCGCCACTTCTCCCACAGTGAAACTACAGGTAAACGCTTTTAATATAAAATTGTAAATAAATCACTGGAAACCCAGTACAGGTTTTTGTCTTTTTGATGCACAGATATTGGCTAACTGCAAGATGTTTGTGGCATCCTGAAGAGATTTGCATAAATAAATACATACATTCATTGTTATCTCTTTATTCCAACATAAACATCATATATTCCATGTAGTAAATGCTCAAGGCATCCTGGCATCCACACCGGCTCCTGAGGCCACTGAGGGGCAGTGACCAGAGAGCGATAAATATGTTCAACACTCCGTAGCTCTGGTGGGCTGTTACCCTGGTGATGGAGGAAGTGGCTCAGCAGAACTAACTGAAAATAGGAAATAAGGAGCAACCTCACATGCTCTGAGTTTCATCATGACAAAGATGAACATTGAGCTCTCAGCCGTTTTGTACTGGGGATGTTAAAATTCCAGTTGCTGTTTGAACCCTGTCCCGAGGTCAATCCAGTAAATCTGTTGGGATTTCCATCTCTACAGAACTTCCAGCAGTGCAGAAGCTGGTCAAAAATCAAAACACGTTGTTAGATGTGGCCTATCTGCTTCAAATGGCAACTATGGGATACTTAAAAAGATTGTAGTGATAAACATAAAGTTTACTTCTTTGTTCAATTAAGTGGTTAAAATTCCATCATGTTCTTGTGGATGCCAATAGCTTATATCTATGATCAACCCCAGGCATTGATACAGGTTCAATTCAGATCCTGTTACTGGACAGAATGATGGAAGAGCAGGTCCCCAGATACAATTGAATAGATTGAGCTTGTAACCTCAGTTACTAGACTCCCCTACTGTTGAATACATCTTGTCCCTATCAACTCTATCCAGACCTCAGGATTTCATTGAGTTTCCTGGTCCCGGAGTCACCACCCCTCCATTGAGAACAGGCCCAGAAACACCAAATGCTCCTCATACATAAAACTTTTCATTCCAGAATCACTCTTGTGAACTTTGTAAACAACAACAGTAATGAGCACATTCCCTCGGATACAGACAATTTGGTGGCGGAATAATTTATTGAGACACATGTTCTACTTCGTACTGCCCAATTAACTGTCAAAAATTATCAGCGTGCTATCTACTCAAGGCACTGAAAGGGATGGGGTAGATCTTCAATGATTTCTGTTTGCCTGCATTTACCCGGGAGACAGATACAGAGACTATAGAAATCGGGAAAAGTTCGTCTTGTTATAGATTGTAGGCAGATTACAGAACAGGTGCTTGGTGAATTAGAATGGATAAATACCCCGGGCCTGACAAGGTGTTCCCTCGGAGCCTGTGGAAGGCCAGTGTACAAACTGCTGAACACTGTCAGAGACATATAAAATGCACAGAGCTACAGGTGATATGCCAGAGGATAGGATAGCTGGTTTTGCTCATTTGTGTTAGAAAGGCTAGAAAAATAAGAAGGGATACTATAGGCATGTGATCCTGACGTCAGTCTTGGGTATGTCCTTGGAAGGTATTTTAAGAAATGGAATTGATAGTTTTCGAAATACTGGGCTTGATGAGGGATAGTCAGAATGGCAGGTCATGTCTAATCAAATTATTCTGCATGAGAGGCTGGTCCATAAGGGAAAGGTAAATAAGATTCAGGTGGAAGCAAGTGGAGAACCCGGAGATTGCTGGCAGATGGTGGCCTCTCTGAATGGAGGCATGAGACTCGCAAGGTGCTGCAAGGACAGCGACTGGGTGCTTGGTACTATCATTAATGATTGAGATAACAGATGAAAATGTGGCAAACTAAAGCAGTAAATTTGTGCAAAATACCGAGATGGGACGTAGCAGGCAGTGAGAAAGGCTACCAAAGGTGCATTACGCTCTGGACCAGCTGGGAAGTAAGGTTACAAACCAGAAGAAGGAATTCAATGTAAACAACAGCGAGCTGTTGCTATTTTGCAAGATAAACCGGTGTATGATTTGTAGAGGTAATGGTAATTGTCTGTGGTATGTGACAGAGTGAACTTACATGGGAATACAGATCTAGAATTGCTTAAAATTAACCCAACAGTTAGCTGCATTAACAAGCTACAAATGCAAGGCACACTCCAGAGAGAAGGAACCGAAAGGGTAAATAACAACTGAGCTGTTGGGATACAGGCTGGACAGAGGCTGAACAGGATGGTTGATATATGTCATTGAGGTGGTGGGATACAGACAGGACAGAGGTTGAAAAAGATGGTTGATATATATCATTGAGTTGGTGGGGTATAGACTGGGCAGAGATTTAACAAGATGGTTGATATATATCATTGAGGTGGTGGGATACAGACTGGACAGAGGGCGAACAAGATGTTTATATCATTGAGGTGGTGGGATACAGACTGGACAGAGGTTGAACAAATGGTTGATATATATCATTGAGGTGGTGGGATACAGGCTGGGCAGAGAGTCAACAAGATGGTTGATATATATCATTGAGGTGGTGGAATACAGACTGGACAGAGGGCGAACAAGATGTTTATATCATTGAGGTGGTGGGATACAGACTGGACAGAGGTTGAACAAGATGGTTGATATATGTCTTTGAGGTGGTGGGATACAGGCTGGACAGAGGTTGAACAAGATATTTGATATATATATCATTGAGGTGGAGGGAACCAGACTGTACAGAGGTTGAACAAGATGGTTCATCTATATCCTCGCGGTGGAGGGATGCGGATTGGAAAGAGGTTGAACAAGATGGTTGATATATATATATATATATATCAATGAGTTGTTGGGATATAGACTGGAACGATATTGAACAAAATCGTCATGGAGTATGCTAATGAAACTACGTGGGAGAAAGGATCAATGACAATCACAGATTGCCCTCCAGCAATACGCGGATATAAATTAATTATGAATAAAACGATTCTCAAATGATAAAGATGGAGCAAACAACAGGAACTTTGAATTATGACCTCTGTCCCTCACTAAATTTCATCAATCTACCATAGAGAGTGTCCCATCAGGGTACTGCACACGTTCGTACGGCTGCTGCTTTGCTCATGACTGCAAGGAACTGCAGAGAGCTGTGGACAGCTGAGGACATCACGGAAACCTGTCTGCCCACCATGGACTGTGCCTGTGCTTCCTGTGTGATCGGTAAAGCAGGCACAGAGTTGCCTTACAACGCTGGACAGCCTGGAATCCTACTTGGGTAGAATATAGAAAGGAAATTGAAAACACTACAAACAGGCTTAAGGACGGCTTCCATTCTGCTGTTATAAGCAAAGTGAACGGTCCCCAGCAAGATAAGGTGGACTTTAACCTCACAATATAACTTGTTATGTCCTTGCGCCATTTGTCCACCTGCCCTGCCGTTTCTGTGAAACAATAATGCATTGCTGCGCAATGTTATTGTTTATCTGATATCACCTCAATGTACTGTTCTGTTCTATTGATCTGTATGGATGGCATGCTCAACAGGATTTTCATTGCACCCAGTTACAGGAGAATAATAAGCAGATTTTAATTGTGTGTAGATAATGGACAAATTGGGCCAAAAAATATTTGAAAAGGGTGCAAAGAGACTTGAGAGTGCTTGTGTAGTTTTCCTGCAGGTTAGTGTTCAGGATAACAGGTGGTAAAGAAGGCAAATGCGATCTTTGGATTAATTTCAAGAGGACTGTAATATAAAAGAAAGGATGTACTGTTGAGAATTTATGAAGTCCTGATGAGGCAACACTTAGAGCATTCTTAGCAGGTTTGTGCCCCTAACATAAGAAAAGATGCGTTAACAACGGAGAGGATTAAAAGGCGGTTCAGGAAAATGATTCCAGGTTTGATCCCAAAGAGCGTGTTCCTATGATGTACTGTTCTATGTTATGTTCCATCCCCACTCGACCATACGATATAGGAGCAGAATTAGGCCATTTGGCCCACCGATTCTACTCCACAATTTCATCATGACTGATCCAAGTTTCCTCTCATTCTCATTCTCCTGCCTTTACACCATATCCATTCATGCTCTGACCAATCAGGAATCTATCAACCTCTCTCTTAAATATACACAAAGATTTGGCCACCACAGCTGCCTGTGGCAAAAGCTAAATTTCCACAGATTCAACATTCCATGGTAAAATAAATTCCTGCTCACCCCGTTCTAATAGGGCGCCCCTCTATTCTGAGGTACGGTCATCTGCTTGTAGACTATCCCACCAGAGGAACCATCATCTCCATAGCAACTCTATCAAAGTTATTTTCACCATTCGTCAGGCTTCAATAAGGTCACCCCTCATGCTTCTGAATTCTAGTGAATACTGGCCCAGAGGCATCAAACGCCGGTCATATGACAAACCATTCAATCATTGAATCACTTCCGTGAACAACCTTTGAATCCTATATAGGTAAAACACATTCCTTTCGAAGTTAAGAGGCCCAAACCTGCTCAAAACACTCCAAGTGCGGCCTCAGCGGTGCTTTATGAAGTTTCAACATTACATCCCTGCTTTTATATTCTATTCTTCTTGAGATGAATGCTAACATCGCATTTGACTTCCCCACCACAGACTTAACCTGCAAGTTAAACTTTAGAGAATCCTGCACAAGGATCCCCAAGTGCCTGTGCACCTCAGTTTTCTTTTCTATCTAGAAAAAATTTAACACATCCATTTTGTCTACCAAAGTGCATGACCATACACTTCTCGACACTGTATTCCATTTCATTGCCCAGTTTCCTAATTATTCTATGTCCTTCTGTAGCCTTTCTAAATCCTCAAAACCACATGCTCCTCGAACTATCTTCATACCAACTGCAAACATTGCAACAAAGTCATTAATGCCATTCTCCAAATCATTAACATATGACGTAAGAGAATCGGTCCCAAAGCAGACTCCTGTGGAGTATCACGAGTCACTGGGAGTGGTTTCCAATCAAACACTGGTTTATCCATTTCAGAATCTGTCCGGTAACGCCATGATCTCGTAGCTTGTTAAGCAACCTTATGTGTGGCAGCGTAACAAAGACCTTCTGAAAATCCAAATGTGCAGCATCAACTGATTCTCCTTTGTCTATCATGCTTGTTATTTCTTCAAAGAATTCCCCATTAGATTTATCAGGCAAGACTACGTCCTATTTTCTGACGGATCTCAAAGTACCCGGAGACCACATCCTTAATAATCAACTTCTATATCGTCCTAAATACTGAGGTCAAACAAACTGACATATGGGCTCCCTTCTGCCCCATTCCTTTCTTGAAGAGTGAAGTGACATTTGCAATTTTTAAGTCTTCCGGAACCATTACAGAAGCGAGTGATTCTTGAAAGAACATTATTAATGTCTCACGATCTATTCAGCCACCGCTTTTAGAATTCTAGGGTACATGCCATCTAGTCCAGGTGACATATCTAACTTCAGACCTTTCAGTTTCCCAAGAAATCTCTCTCTCTAAGTATGCTAACTTCACACACTTAATGCCCCCTGACACCCGGAGCTTCCAATACACTGCTAGTCTAGTGTCTTCCTCTATGAAGACTGGTGTAAAATATATATTCAGTTCGGCCGCCATTACTTGCCCCCCCTCCTTTACTACCTCTCCAGTGCCGTTTTCCAGCGTTCTGATATCCAGTCGTGCCTCACTTTTACAGTTCATATATCTGAAGAAACTTTTAGTAACATCTTTAATATTATTGGTTCGTTATCTTTGGTATTTCACCTTTACCTTCCCAATGATTATTTGTTGCCTTCTGTTACAACCTTACCAAACCTCCAACTTCACACAAATTGCTGCTCTGCTGCCATTCCTGCGAGTGATTGTTTCCAATCAATTCTGACCAATTCCCCTCTCCTGCCTCGGTAATTCCCTGTTCACCACTGTAATGCGGGAACTTCTGTAATATCGATGCGTCTATCTTTAGCTTCTCCTTCTGGAGTTTCTATTTGACTCCCACTAGCTGAGAGACAGGGAACAGTGAGAGGGACTTTCCAAACACGGATTGAACACTAAACCCCGGATCGTGTTCACTGGCAAACGCGGAGCAGCCCATTAACTCACAGCCTCTCACTGTGAGAGAAGGAAAGATAAGTCATTTTCTTCACTGATTCCAAAGGACCTCCAGAAGGAGGAATGGCCAGTCCCATCTGTTGAAGCAATGAGCTCGGGCGAAGCCCAAACACTGCAAATACTATATTCCTGGTCTCCCCATCCTAGCCTTATAACCCACGGCCCTGGACTTTTTACTGCCCAGTAACGTGATGCAGTGTCTCAGCTATTCCCAGTTCAAATCTAACACGCCTGAACCAACCCATAACGGAATAGTAACATAGAAGAAGCTTTGTCTGGACGGGGATCGGGGTTGAATTCCAGGCCTTGGGTCACAACGCGGACGCGGATACATTTCAGCTAATCTAAACTGAGCATACTTGGTGATTATTTTATTGTTGAGTGAGACCTCGACCAGGTTAGTTAGCCGCCTTATTTCCAGTAGTGGAACAGGAACAATCTGTTTAAACATTAAATAGTTAATATGGTCCTGGAAGCAGAGTAGATCAGATTTTTCTTTTCTTTTAATGCACAGATATTGACTGGTTGCAAGATGCAATCCCAAAATTCATTACTCATCTCTTCATTCCAACACAGGCGTCATATATTCCACACACTAAATGCTCAAAGCATCCTGGAATCCACACTGGTTCCTAAGGCCACTCTGTCTCCACAGTGACGACAGTTGGATACAATCTTCAACCCTTCTTGACGTTCTGGTGCTCTGATACTCTGGTGACTGATGAAGAGGCCCAGCAGAAGTAAAGGAAAAAGGAAGCAACCTCACATGCTGTGAGTTTCGTTATGACCCAATGAAAACTAAACACTCAGCAAAGTTTTAATGTTCAAACTGAAATACCAGTAAATCTGCTGCAGGCTCCTTCTCCACAGCACTTTCAGCAGTGCAGAAGCTGGTCATTCAATACGGTCAGTCTGCTTCAAAATTCGGTTATCTGTTATTTACAAAATATATTACACAACACATTGTGGTGATCTTCATGAAGTTTCCTTCTTTGCTTAGTTAAGCGATTAAAAATTCTAGCAAATTTTTGTAGCTTCGAATAACGTAAAAGTAGAGTTGACAGTACAGGCAACATTATGACCCTACTGCTGGATAGAATTATGGAGGAGAAGATTTGTAGATACAACTCAGTGATTTGTGAGGTTTTGTTATCTGTTCCAAGACATCTCTCCTGATGAAAACATCTTCATCCGTCCACTCTATGGAATCATCACTATTTGCTACGTTTCAATGAATTTCCCCCTCCTAGCGTGCCCCATCATCCCTTTGAGAGCAGGCCCAGGGACAGTAAATGCTTCACATACATTAAGCTTTTCATTCCAGAAATCATTATTATAAACAACTACTGTAATGAGCACATTTCCACGAGTAACAAACTATTTGGTGGCAGTATATTTATTTGAGAAAACCTGTTGTTTCCTTACAGCCTCATTAACTGGACAAACGAACTTGTGAAGATCAACCTGCTCATGTATGCATGGAGCCAACAGAAATGGGGGAGATCTTCAATGATTTATCTGTGTGTGCATGTATTCCGGAGACAGCTATAGAGATGATAGAAATGAGGAAACGTTCGCCAGGTGTTGGATTGTATCCAGTTTACAGAACAGGTGCTTGCTCTGTTGAGCTGAATTGGGATGGATAAATCTCAGTAACCAGTGGCAGCTTTGTCTGGACGGGAATCGGGGTTGAATTCTGGGCCTTGGGTCACAGCGCGGACGCGGTTATATTTCAGCTAGTCTCCGCAGGTAAACTGAATACACTTGTTGAGTATTTTATTGTTGAGTGGAGGGAGAAGATTTGCCTTTTCTACCGATGCACAAATATTGACTGATTGCAAGATGTTCGTGACAGCCTGAAAGGATTTCCATAAATGCAATCCCAACATTCATTACTCATCTCTTCATTCCAACACAGGCATCATATATTCCATACAGTAAATGCTCAAAGCATCCTGGAATCCACACCTGTTTCTGAGGCAACTGTGTCCACACAGTGATTACAGTGCGATAAAACTTTCAACCCTCCTTGAAGTTCTAGTGGGCTGTTACCCTGGTAACTGAGCAAGAGGCCCACCAGAAGTAAATGAAAAAGGAAGTAACAGTCTCAAACTCACATGCTGTGAGTTTCCTTATGACCACAATGAATACTGAACACTCAGCAATGTTGTAATGTTGAAACTGAAATACCAGTAATTCTGCTGTTAGCTCCTTCTCCACAGCACTTACAGCAGTGCTGAAGCTGGTCATTCAATACGGTCAGTCTGCTTCAAAAGTCGGTTATCTGTTATTTACAAAATATATTACTCAACACATTGTGGCGATATTCAAGAAGTTTCCTTCTTTGCTTAGTTAAGCGATCAAAAATTCTAACAAATTTTTGTAGCTTCGAATAACGTAAAAGTACAGTTGACAGTACAGGCAACATTCTGACCCTACTACTGGATAGAATGATGGAGGAGAAGGTTTGTAGATACATCTCAGTGGTTTGTGAGGTTTTTTCTCTCTGTTCCAAGACACCTCTCCTGATGAAAACATCTTTATCCGTCCACTCTATGGAGTCACCAATATTTGCTACGTTTCAATGAATTTCCCCCTGCTAGCGTGCCCCATCATCCCTTTGAGAACAGGCCCAGGGACAGTAAATGCTCCACATACATTAAGCTTTTCATTCCAGAAATCATTAATCAGGAAAAAAAGGAAGTAACTGTATCAACCTCACATGTTTTGAGTTTCCTTATGAACACAATGAATACTGAACATTCAGCAATGTTGCAATGTTCAAACTAAAATACCAGCATCCAGTAAATCTGCTGTTAGCTCCTTCTCCACAGCACTTGCAGCAGTGCTGAAGCTGGTCACTAAATACGGTCAGTCTGCTTCAAAAGTCGGTTATCTGTTATTTACAAAATACATTACACAATGCATTGTGGTGATATTCATGGTTTCCTTCTTTGCTTAGTTAAGTGATTAAAAGTTTTCAATCAAATTTTTGTAGCTTCGAATGAAGTAAAAGTACAGTTGACAATACAGGCAAGTTTCTGACCCTACTACTGGATAGAAAGATGGACGAGAAGGTTTGTAGATACATCTCAGTGGTTTGTGAGGTTTTGTTCTCTGTTCCTAGTCACCTCTCCTGATGAAAACATCTTTATCCACCCACTCTATGGAGTCATCAGTATTTGCTACATTTCAATGAGTTTCCCCCTCTTAGCCCGCCCCCATCAGCCCTTTGAGAACAGGCCCAGTGACAGCAAATGCTCCACATTCATTAAGCTTTTCATTCCAGAAATCATTATTATAAACAACTACTGTAATGAACACATTTCCACGAAAAACTAACTATTTGGTGGCAGTATATTTATTTGAGAAAACTTGTTGTTTCCTTACTGTCCCAATTAACTGGACAAACGATCTTCTGAATATCACGTGCTCATGTCTGCATGGAGCCAAAAGAAATGGTGGAGATATTCAATGATTTCCCTGGGTGTGCATGTACTTGGGAGACAGATATAGAGACGAAAGAAGTGAGGAAATGTTCGTCCAGTTATAGATTGTATCCAGTTTACAAAAACTGGATTGTTTGTTCTCTTGAGCTGAATTGGGATGGATGAATCTCCAGGACCTGACAACATAGTCCCTGGAAGCATTTGGGATGCCAGTATTGAATCTGCGCGAATGCTACCAGAGGCATATAAAATGATCATAGCTACAGATGATGTGCCAGCCGAACAGAGGAGAGCCATAATTTTCTCATTTGTGTTGGGAAGGTTCGGTACATATGAAGGGAAACTGACATCAGGCCTGGGTAAGTTATTGGAAGGGATCACAAGGAATGAGATATGTAAGATTTCGATAGAAAGGGATAGTCAACCTGGCAGGCCCTATCTAATCTGATTATGGACGTTTTTGAGGAAATTATCAAGAAGCTTGATGAAGTGAATGTGGGGGTCTTTGCCTATATTGACGTTAACAAGATGTTTGATAACATTCTGCATGGGAGGCTGGTCCTAAACGGTAAGGTGCGTAGAATTCAGGATGAATCACGGGGAGAAGCCAAGAATGCTTGCAGATTATTGTCCATCTGGGCTGAATAGAGACATGTGACCTGCGGGGTGTTGCACGGAAAGGGACGGGTTCCTTGGTATTGATATTAATGTTTTAGATGAAAGATGAAATGCGTCAAACTCGACGAGCAAATCTGTGGATTGTACCGAGATGGGGATATAGGAGACAATGAGAAACGCTACCGAAGTTGCTCAGTGTTCTCTACCAGCTGGGAAGTTGGGCTAAATCTAGAAGAGGGCATTTAATGCGGACAACGGTGAGCTGTTGCAGTTTGACAGGGGAAACCAGGACATGACTTACACAGTGAACGGGAAAGGTCTGCGCAGTGTGACAAAATAAATTGACATGGGAGTACTGATCCAGAATCCCCTGAAAGTGGCACTAGAGTTCAATGGCGTTTTAAAGAGAGCTCCGCCAATATTAGTCTTAATAAATCAGGGCAAAGTCAGGGGAATTGGGATGTTAACGCTAAAGTTGTAGAAGACATTGTGAATCTAGATTTGCAGAATTGTGTGGACTGCTCATCAGCTTCTTGAAGGCAAGATCTGAATAATCGTGAAAGAATCCAGGGAAAATTACACGGATGTGGCTGGTATTTAAAGAAAAGATGGCAGGTGTAAGATGAACAGATTTGAACTTGAGTAACTGGTGCATAGGAAAGTCAGCGCAGATCCCAGCTGGGGTTCCTACACTTTTTAATATCATCCACCCTCCGATTAACCGAGGGGTGTATTGAACCATCTCCCAGCAGAGGTGGTAGCTGCAGGTTGAATTGCAGCATTTAAGAGCCGTTGTTTATATGTACAGTACCTGGATGAAAGAGTTATGGAAGCGAATATTCTAGGTGCAGGTGGATGGGGCCAATCAAGTAATGGCACGGATTAGATGGGCTGAAAGTCCTGCTTTTGTGCTATAGGAGAATGAATCTAAAGTGAGCGTTCCATGCAATTCCATTTCCCAGAAGAATTAAAACATTTCAGAGTAATGTCTTAAGAAGCCACAAATGAAAAAAAAACTAAAAAGTTGAAGAACTGAAAATAAACAAAAAGGGAAATATCAAACTCAAATCACAGCTGTGAGTTTCATTGTGACAAGGATCAACTCTACAGCCAACTTATAACTGTGAGACAAAAATTGTAATGGCTAATGTAGCCCTGCTTCGAGCTGCATGCAATTAACCTTCTGGTGTTTCTAGAGAGAGAAAAAAAAACAAAACAAAAAATTCTTGGAAGACTCCGTGAGGGAAAAGGAGGAAGAAAGTAATTCACAGCGAAAACAAATGTTAGAATAAATATTGCAGATATATCATCGAGTTCATGGGATACGACTGGACAGAGGGTGAACATGATTGTTGTTATATAGCACTGAGGGATTGGATACAAGTTGGGCAGAGTTTGAACAGGATTGTCGATATATATCCTCAAGCTGGGGGGATACAGACTGGACAGAGGTTGAACAAGATGGTTGATATATATCATTGAGGTGATGGGATACAGGCTGGACAGAGGTTAAACAAGATGGTTGATATATATCATTAAGGTGGTTCGATCCAGACTGGACAGAGGTTGAACAAAGTGGTTGATATATATCATTGAGGTGGTGGGATACAGGCTGGATATAGGGTGAATATAGGTTGAAGGAGGAATGGGTAGAAAAATGGTTGCTGGAGTTTAATGCGGACAGGTGTGAGGTGTTGCACTTCAGAAGGTCAAACCAAGGTAGAACATACAAGGTAAATGGTAGGACACTGAGGAGTGCAGAAAAATAGAGGGATCTGGGAGTACATATACATAATTCCCTAAAAGTGGTGTCACAAGTAGATAGGGTTGTAAAGACAGCTTTTGTTACATTGGCCTTTATAAATCAAAGTACAGTGTAAAAGAGATGGAATGTAGTGGTGAGGTTGTATAAGACATTCGTGAGACCGAATTTGGAGTATTGCGTGCAGTTTTGGTCACCTAATTACAGGAAGGATATTAATAAGTTTGTAACAGTGCAGAGACGGTTTACAAGGATGTTGCCAGGACCTGAGAAACTGAGTTATAGAGAAAGGTTGAATAGGTTAGGACTTTATTCCCTGGAGCGTAGGAGAATGAGGGATGATTTGATAGAGGTGTATGAAATTATGAACGGTATAGATAGAATGAATGCAAGCAGGCTTCTTCCATTGAGGCCAGGGGAGAAAAAAACCCCAAGGTCATGGGTTAAGGGTGAAGGGGGGAAAGTTTAAAGGGATCACGCAGAGAGGAGTGGGAATGTGGAATGAACTGCCAGATGAAGTGGTGAATGCGGGCTCACTTTTGACATTTAAGAAAAACTTGGACAGGTATATGGATGAGAGGGGTTTGGAAGGGTATGGCCAAGGTGCAGGTCAGTGGGACTAGGCAGAAAAATGGTTCGGCACAACCAAGAAGGGCCAAAAGGCCTGTTTCTGTGCTGTAATTTTCTATGGTTCTATGGTTCTATGGAATGCATTTAGGTATTTGCCCCTTTGTTTTGGTAAGGTCATGAATTAAGGGTGACAAGTGAAATATTTAAGGGGAATCAGAGCGGGAACTACGTCACTCGGAGGGAAGGGCGAATGTGGAATCAGCTCCCAGCGGAACTGGTAGATGCGGGTTCAATTGCAGTGTCTAAGAGAAGTTTGCGTGGGTACATCGTTGAGAGAAGTATTGAGGCTGTGGTTTGCGTGCAGGTGGATGAGTCCAGGCAGAGAATGTGACGGACTAGATGGGCTGAAAGGACTGTTTCTGCGCTGTAGGGGAATAAATCTTAACTGAGCATTCTACGGTAGTCCATTTCCCAGAAAACACAAATCATTCCAAGATAATGTTTTAAAAAGCTACAAAATCAAGAAACATTTTTAAGCCAATGAACCTAAAATAACCTAAAAAAGAAATAACAAACAACATCACATGCTGTGAGCTTCATTGTGACAAATATTAATGCTGCAGCCATTTTGTAACGGTGAAACTAAAAACTGTAATGGCTGCTTTCACCCTTTAAGACCATAGATATAGGAGCAGAATTAGGCCATTTAGTCTGCTCCGTCATTTTATCGTGACGTTTTTCTTCGGCTCCAATCTTCTGCCTTTCCCCAAACTTCTGCCTTCCTCCCGATACCTCCACCTTAAATCTACATAGAAACGGCCTCCGCAGCTGCCTGGGGCAAGGAAATCCACAGATTCACCACTCTGATTAAAGAGATTCCGGCTCATCTCCATTCTAAAAGGGCATCCCTCTTTACTGAAGCTGTGACCTCTGGTCTTAGACTCTTGCACCAGAGGAAGCGCACTTTCCACATCCACTCTATCAAGGCTTTTCACCATTTGATATGATCCATTAGGGCACCCCTCGGTCTTCTGAATTCCAGTAATTAATTGACCCAGAGACATCAAACACTTTTTATCTGAGAAGCCGCTGAATCCTGGAACTATTTTCGTGAACTTCCTTTGAACCATCGCCTGTTTCAACACATCCAATCAAAGATAAACCGTTCAGAACTGTTCACAGCATTCCATGTGAGTCCTCACCGGTGCTTTATGAAATCTCAACATTACATTCTTGCTTTTATATTCTAGTCCTCTTGAAATGAATGTTAACATTGCATTTGCCTTCCTCACCACTGACCCAATCTGCAAATTAACCTTTGTGGAATTCTGTGCAATTTCTCCCAATTCCCTTTGCAGCTCAGTTGTTTGTGTTTTCTCTCCATTGAAAAGCAAGAAAACCACTTCATTTCTTCAACCAAAGTAAGTGACCATACCCTTCCCGAACCTCTATAGTATTTGCCAGATCTTTGTGCGTTCTCCTAAACTGTCCAAAGTCCTTCTCCAAAAAATTATGTGCCCCGTCACCTCTCTTCATATACTCTGCAAACATTGCAACAACCATCAGTTTCATCATCCAAATCATTGACATATAAGGTAAAAAGAATCGGTCCCGTCACAGATTCCTGTGGAACACGCTAGTCACCGGCAGCCGAACAGTAATGGCTCACTTTATTCCCAGTCCTTCTCTCCTGCCTACCAACGACTGCTCCATACATGCTATAATCTTTCCTGCCACACCCTAGGATCGCAGCTTGTAACTCTTACCTCACCAGGTGTTACATTCAATTCAACCTCTGGTAGTTCTAACTAACAAAAAAAATTGCTGAAAAACTCTGTGAGATAAAAGGTGAAATATAACATTTCACAATTTAGACAAAGGTTAGGAGAAACATTGCTGATGTACTGTACATCATTGAGGTGAGTACACACGGGCTGGAGAGAGGTTGCACAAGATGTGAGTGAATGAGGAGATGGAACCATGTGGGTGAGGGATCAAGGACAGTCACTGGTGGTCATTCAGCAATACACGGGGACAAATAATACCATAGAAAAAGATCCTAAAATGACAAACCTAGACAAACTTTGGCTTAGGCACATTGCCCCTCCCCAAACCTTATCAAAGCGCCACAGAAAGTATCCCATCCGGATACATAATGCCTTCATAAGGCTACCGCTCTACCCTTGACTGTAAGGAACTGCAGGAAACTGTGGGCACAGCTGAGGACATGACAGAAACCAGACTCCCCTCCCTGGACTGTGACTGCACTTCCCATTGCATCAGTAAAGCAGGCAGCATCAAAGATCCTCATAACCCTCGCTATTCTCTCTTCTCAGCCGGGTCGGAGATTTAAAATAACATTGAAAACACATAGCACCAGGCTCCAGGAAACCTTCCAGGCTGCTGTTGTAAGCACATTGAATGTTCCCCGGTGATAAGTTGGACTCTTGATCTCACATTCTAACTCGATGTACACTGTACACTTTTGAGAAGGCCAGATAACTGGAAAAGGCTTATTTGTCGCATTTAATGGGCTAATAAAACCGGAAACATTGACTGCGCTTCGGCAAGTCGGAATAGTGGCATGGATTCAACAAAAATAAACACAACGATGGCCACCCAGAACGAGAGGCCGTGAGAGATCTGGATGTCACTGCCTTGTCTGAACGGGTGAAAGATGGATCTACTCAGACAGATGGAGCAGTGTCCCGGAGGTGCGATTACTTGGTTTAACCTTCTCTGTCTGCAAGAACACAACAGGTGGAAGGGCCGCTTCCCGCGCCCTGGAATGATGTAAAACAATTGTAGACACTGGCTATCGATCCAGGTGAAGCTTGGACCCGATGCGGGGCTGGGTGAGGAAGGTAAAGTTCCCGGGATAAACCTCAATGGATGAATGCAGTCTCGATATCGCCACCCCATCACGCTCCTAGGACCAGGGCAAGAGGGGCTGAGCGGCGGCTCATCTCAGTTGGTATGTTGTGAAGGTCCCACAACACAGACCGACCCCGGCAGGTTCTGTCCAGCAAACGCAAAGAGGCCGCCAGATCGGGGAAGTTAACTGGGTGCATTACCTTACATCAGACGTCCACACTCGGGACCGGCCTCAGTACTCACCGATGAGAACTTGTTTTCACGCCCGGACAGTGAGCTCTCCCCCGGATTCCCGACTCTGGGGGTGATGGTCGTCTCCTCATCCGGATCCTACAGACGATCCGCCGCCGCCGCCGACCCGCTTCAACACAGATCTGAAGGAAAGTCAGGACTGTAATTTATGTCATCAGAGCTGGGGGCGGAAACTCAGAAACAAGGCAGATCTGCGGTAAAATGGGAGCGGGGAAAAGGCTCACGTGACTTACACATACATGTACGTCCATGAAATGTTGCAAGGTTTTCCAATTTTCGCCGTCAGCTGAGATTCTAACAATAAAACTTTCTTAAAAATATGCGAATATATCACAGATCTTGTAGCTATGTATAGATTGTGACGAGATCTGAAAGATTATTCTAAACTGGATTGTTCCTTTAAACGAGAGAGGGGCGAGCGAACAGCTTGTGTGCTAAATCAACAGCAGGGAGACAGAAAGTCTGTGAGTTGCCTTGGAAACTGAAAGGCGGAGCTATGTGATGGACAGCTCGTGTTCAGCACTTGGAGATATATACAAGGTCGTTGACTTTTTAATCAGACACGCACCAGAGACACACAAGACACACCACAGGAGACACACGACTCCAGAGGCAAGGAGGACGCTGGTGAGCTTTGTGTGCCCACGACAAGGGTGGGGTTTTTGCTCGCAGTGTGGACAGAGGGGTGACGGGTCGGGAGCTATCAGTGTGTTTAACCCTGGTCTGGGGTTGATAAATTCACCACAGAAGACGGCATCCCCTTCTTGCGGTCACAGTCGGTGACTGTAAGCTTCGGGAGCAGGAGGAGGGCGTGAGGATCGGCATCGGCATTGGAAGACAAGCCAACACTCTAACACTCTCTCCAACTCTACTCAAACCAAATTCCAGAACTGAACTGATTACTTACCATCCCACCGTGAGACTGTATCACCCAATCACCTGAGCTGGGGAAGCTTATTTACTCACCTATATATGTGCATAAGCTCTGCTAACCTGTTTACTTTATCTCGTTTTATATTCCTTTATTCACGTAGTTACTAATAAAATAGAGTTTATAACGGCAGACTCAGACTCCGTGTGTGCCCATTTCTGCTGGCTCTTTAACCCGTGAGGGGGTACGTAACAGGCGTCCAAACCCAAAGGCAGTATTCCAAGTTCGGCTCATCGACCTCGTCAATACCTGATGCCTCCCGTCTGAGGTGTCTGACTTTATCTGACTCGGTGGAAAAGGAATGCCGTCTTTTTCAGCCGGATGGACATGGTTCAGTGAATAAAGGGTTAACCTAGGTGCCGGTGGAAATTGAGGATTCTCAGTTATTTGTGTTGGACGGTGTTCTAAAAGTTGGTGATGAGTTGAAAGTTGGTGATGCGAACTTTATTGGAAATATGGAGAATGGCTGTTTCTGGATTTTTGAATAAAGAACTTGGGAGGTTTGGACTGGTTTCGCGACCTTTGACCCTGCTTGCAGGACAATGGCCTGTAAATTATGTGAATCTCTGTTGAATTTTGTTTTCGCAATAGGAAGTAAACACCTTCAAGGTTGTGGAGTTGTTTTTCACGATTGCAATTTGGAGAGAAAGGATTGTTTTAGTTTTAAGAGACCACCTGACTGGGTTACTATAGAGACGAGTCAAGCTAAAAGTCGAAAGAACAGAATGGATGGGTTGTTTGGGAATTTTCATAATGTAAACATGGTCTTCGTAAGCTTAGTAATGGTACTGGGTTTGATAAATATTAGATTGGCACCTATCCAGGGTGAAGTTTATTCAACAATACAGCTAACAAGCAAGCTTGTGGCTGACGACACACGCACAAATACTGATGTGAACCGCACATGCGCAGTGACACGAAGCATGTCTAAAATGGCTGCTGACGCAGTTAGCAAACACAGCGGTTTAATTTATGAGAATTTGTCAGAGACTTTTCTGCCGTCCATGTTACATCAAGATCTGGATAGTAAGGAGGATGAGAAAGGCTTGTCCTTGTCCAGGGATGAATTTATAGCGGAACAAAGTCGAGATTCTGAAATTGCTGCGTTAAAGGAGACAGCTCTCACCGAAGAGGAGGTTCAGAGAGAGTCAGTAGGATATTATCTTAAGGATGGGGTGTTAATGAGGAAGTGGAGATCACCTACTGTGCCTGCAGGTGTGGATTGGATCATTGAACATCAAGTTGTTGTCCCGAAAGTTTTCAGGGCTGAGATTTTAAACATGGCTCATAGCATGCCTTTAGGTGGACACTTTGGAGTGAGGAAGGCAGTAAACAGGGTTATGAAGGAATTCTACTGGCCTAATTTAAGGAAGCACGTTGTGAACTTTTGCAGGACTTGCCATACCTGTCAGGTTGCGGGAAAACCTAATCAGGTGATCCCAGCGTCACAACTTAGACCAACACCTGCTTTTGGTGAACCTTTTTCTAGGGTCATAGTGGATTGTGTTGGCCCATTGCCAAGGACTGCAGCTGGTTATGAGTGTGTGTTAACCATCATGTGTGCGATATCTAGGTTCCATGAAGCGGTGCCTCTCAGGAACATCAAGGCCAAGACTCTGGTAAAAACACTTATCAAATTTTTCACACTGGTATGTCTACCTAAAGAAATCCAATCTGAAGTAACATTACTTCGAAAACATTCCAGGGGATAGTTAAAGAATTGAGAGCTAAGCACATCGTATCACCGTTGACCCTACTCAGAGAGAAATGATCAGATCAGAATGTGAGTAGGAGCTTGCTTCGTTATGTTTCGGAATTCAGAGACAGTCTTAACAAGGCTTGTGAACTTGCAAAGCACAATTTACAGCACTCTCAGTTAAACATGAAACAGGGGTATGACAGAAGAGCGAGGGAGCAGAGATATCGTGCTGGAGAAAGGGTCCTGATGCTGTTCACTCTCCTTACCAACCCACTTCAAGCGAGTTGTTGTGACCATATGAAATAATTAAGACCAGTAATTCTTTAAATTATGTTATTAGGACTCCTGACCGAAGAAAGGCGACCCACCTCGTCCACTTAAATATGATCAAGCGTTATCATGACCCCCACCCTGCACCAGTGAGCACTGTTATGACAACGGAGGAGATTGTGGTGCCTGGTACTGGGATACCATAACTCCCCGTAGTTTCCACAGGACTCAGATATTATTATGTTTTGAAAAAGCTTGATGGAAAGACTCAGCATTTGCAGTCAAATCAACGAAAACAACTGAAGAGTTTAATTAACAAGTATAAAGATTTATTCCCTGACATTTCAAGACCATGTACGGCTGCGGTGCATGACGTAATTGTAGATGAAGTTGATCCCATTAAGCAGCACCCTTACAGAGTGAACCAAGACAAAAATAAAATGGTTGAACAAGAAATTGAATACATGTTAACATCCGGCATAATTATGCCATCCAGTTCAGACTGGGCGTCACCGCGCGTGATTGTCCCTGCGTCGGATGGGGGTATGAGATTCTGTACTGATTACAGGAAAGTTAATGCAGTAACTAAGGCAGATGCTTATCCCATCCCAAGAGTGGATGACTGTATTTACAGAGCGGGGAAGGCTAAATACCTTACAAAGATTGACCTGTTGAAAGGTCACTGGTGTGTTCCTTTAACAGAAAGGGCTAAAGAAATATCTGCATTTGAGACACCATCTGGATTGTACGAGTACAATGTTTTACCATTTGGGATGAAACATGCTCCAGGGACGTTCCAAAGGATGATGAATTCAGTGATTCAGGGTTTATAGAATATAGGGCTTATACTGATGACTTGGTTGTATGGATTAACACCTGGGAGGAGCATATCTCAGCAGTAGAGAAACTGTTTGAACGGCTGTCCAAGGGAGATCTCACTGTAAATCTTGCTAAAAGTGAATTTGGCCATGCCACTGTCACCTATCTTGGCTATGTAGTAGGCCAGGGCCAACTGGCACCTGTGCAGGCCAAGGTTCAGGCTATTGCTGAGGTTCCCGATCCGACGGGCAAGAAACCGTTACAGAGGTTTTTTAGGAATGGTTGGGTGTTACCGTAAGTTTTGTAAGAACTTCGCAGACATTGCTCTCCCTCTAACGAAACTCCAAGGGAAGAGTGAAAGATTTGTGCGGAATGACCTCTGCCAAGAGGCATTTGACCGCCTGAAAGCCATTCTGTTTTATCACCCTGTGCTCAAAGCACCTGATTTCAGTAAACCATTTTCAATCGCGGTAGACGCTCGTGCCGCAGCTGCTGGGGCGGTATTGTTGCAAAGGTTACAATACTGTACTGGGCTGAGTGCAGGTCGGTGGGACTAGGTGAGAGTAAGCGTTCGGCACGGACTAGACGGCCTGAGATGGTCTGTTTCCGTGCTGTAATTGTTATATGGTTAAAGCATCATGATGAAATTGAACATCAACTAGCTTATTTCTCAAAGAAATTTAACGTGCATCAGAAAAATTACGCCACCGTTGAAAACGCGCTGCCAGAATTGCAATACTTCGATGTCTACATATGTTCTGCGCAGAAGCCACTTGTGATTTACACGGACCATAATCCATCAGAGTTTCTGGGTAAAATGAAGGATACAAATAGAAGGTTGCTGAACTGGAGTCTGATCTTGGAAGATTTTGACTTGGAAATAAACTACGTGAACGGTACTGACAATATTATAGCAGATTGTTTAGCTAAATGTTAAGTTTAAGTTTGTAATGCTTTGCTATGTTACCTGATAACTACATGTGTATTGCTTTAAGATGCATAATCGTTAGTTAAGATCAAAAAAAATGTTGTTTCATCAACATTTATCCTAAAAGGAGAGAGGCGTGACGAGATTTGAATAATTATTCTAATGTGGACTGTTCCTTTAACAAGAGAGAGAGGGAGCAAACAGCTTGTGTGCTATTTCATCAGAGAGAGAGAAAGTCTGTGAGTTGCCTTGGAAACTGAAAGGCGGTTTAATATGATGGACAGCTCGTGTTCAGCACTTGGAGATATATGAAAGGTCAATCGACTTTTTAATCAGACGAACGAGACACACAGGAGACACATGACGCCAGAGCCAAGGGGGACCCTAGTGTGCTTTGTGTGCCCACGACCAGGGTGGGGTTTTTGCTCACCGTGTGGACAAAAGAGTGACCGGTGGAATGCTATCGATGTGTTTAACCCTGGCGTGGGTTGATAGTGTTACCGTGGAAACGGTCGCCTTTCTGTGGCCACAAGTTGGTGACTTTAAATAAGTTTCGGGAGCGAGGAGGACGACGTGGAGCATTGGCATCAGCATTGGAAGATAAACCAACTCTAACTCTCTCTCCCAATCACCCAATCACCTGAGCTGGGGAAGCTTATTTACTCACTTGTGTATATGCATAAATTTTGATAACCTGTTCACTTTGTTTTATATTACTTTATTCACGCAGTTACCGAGAAAATAGAGTTTATAACAGAAGACTCAGAATCGAGCTGTATACATTTCTGCTGGTTCTTTTCAACTCGTTAAAGGTTCTTTTTAACAACTCCATCTCGCCATTTCCTTCTCCAGTCTGTCTTCGCGACGACCTCACTTTTCCTCTCCCGACCACACTCTTCTGCATGACGCCCTCCATCCCCTCATCCGGCCCGACCCTCACTACCTCTGCCATCCTCCAAAGAAATCGAATTCCCCGCCCTCCTTGGCGCCCCTTGTCCTCCCGATCGGGACCGTGCCTGCCTGCCGGCCAGAGGTTACGTGCCCCGGGGAGGACGCGGACGGGTTACAGCCAGCCCTATTTCCAGTCTGCAGTCGTATTTAGAGTCGCACCCGAAGCCCATTGCAGACTAGAACCGGGCCGGACTGGAAGTGGTGTAGGGAGAATCTGGCCCGTGCCGCCGTCGCCTGTATCGTGAAGTACCCGGGTTCCCCCTTTACCTACAAGGTCCCTTCTACTCCTATTCAATACGGCGATTCGCTCGTGCCTATCCTCAACCGGACGCAAAACGCCCCCGAGCTCCTGCCTCTCCCAGGCGATAAGGGTGCTGCAGGCGCGGGAGCATCCCGAGTGTTTGTACCGAGGGGCCTCGCTTGCGAGGCGTTTCGGGACGATAGGTCCTGAGGCCGAAGCGGCTGTGGGAAGGTGAGGGAAGGTTGGAGATTTACGTAACCTCCGTGATCCGTGGGGGAGAGCCGGCCCTTTAGGTGGGTGATCAGAAGTCCAGGCACTCGTGTGTTTGGCAGTGCTCCTGGGCTCGGAGATTCCGTAGCGTGGAGGTCAAAGGAAGGCTGGAGTGAAAGCATGGGGATGCGGGGCTGGGCCTTTAGGGGGAGCTACTGGATGGAGGGAGGGGCGGGGGAGCTCGATTTGTCATTTTAACTTGTTACGTACCCCGTAACTGGGTGTCTGACCAGCAGAGAAAGAAGAATCCGTTGGAGTCCGGTGGTGCTATATTCAAAAATGTTTAATAGTAAAATAAGCAAATCAATATCAATAATGCAAATATATAGATAATACACGTTAGCAATAATAAACCTAAAAGTGTGGGAATAATAATAATCAATAATAAACAAGCTCTATCGATGTCTAGGGGATAATGAATGGTCATAGAAAAGTATAAAGTTCAGTTCAGCTCATACGTGCTGAGGTAGATATTAGTTGTTGTGTTGTAATCGTTGGAGAGAGAGAGAGCGAGCGAGATGTAACAGCTATTGTCAGGCAAACTTTCCTTTTCGTTCTTGATCCGTCGTATCGTTGTGGCCATTCAGTTATCACCCCTCTGTCCTTCAGCCAGACCGTTCTTCTGTGGTGGACTCGTCACTCTGGCATGAGTGGACACGCACACAAGCCCCCACAGGCCCTGCTGTAACTGTGAATTTAGCTGACCGGTCTCCTGGTCCGGTCTCCGATACCCCTCACTTTCCCGTGGTTTCCAACACTCAATCAGTGTCCACTAGTGTGTCTCCTGGTGTGTCTGAAGAGTGTCTCTCCAGACCTCACTTTTATCCCTACTCACGGGGTCACAGCTATCAATCAATTTTGAATGGCTGTGTCTATCAAACCAGCCCACTACGGCTGTCCACTGTGGAATGTTAATGTACAGAATGGTACAAGATAAATAAACCTTCGCAGAAGTCAAAATACGGTAAATCAACAAGACTCTCTCCCCTCTCTTATCTATAGCAGATGTACTTGCATGTTTTATTTTTCCATCTCTCTCTCTCTCTCTCTCTCTCTCTCTCTCTCTCTCTCTCTCTCTCTCTCTCTCTCTCTCTCTCTCTCTCTCTCTCTCTCATGAGCAGCATAGCAACAATAATGGTTTGTGATTCTCCGGGGGGGGGGGGGGGACATGGGGATGTCTGCACCCTTCTGCCCATCAGAACTGTTCATCCTTCGTAACAAACTATTTATGAAACAACACAAATCTAACACGTGAAAAATACAGTGAAATTCGTATCTTAGTGTGCTTCACTCTGTACCAGCTTCCGCCTTATGTAAACGGGGACACACACTAATGCCAGAGGCCTGTGTCAGTACCAAAATAATGCCACCATCTCGCTATCTCCCCAGCCTCGTTAACGGGGCAGTATCTCCCCACTGCCCCGTTAAGTCCCAGCTTATTCTCCACATACCTGTGTCAGTCCTCAAACTAATCCCGCTGCCCCGCTCTCTCCCACAACCGCGTGTCAGTTCCCAAACGAAACCCCTTACCGCGAACTCTCCCCCAAACCTTTGTCAGTCCCCGAATTAATCACACTGCCCTGCTCTGTCCCCAAACCCGCCTGTCAGTTCCCAAACAAATCCCATTACCCCGATCTCTCCCTACGAACCTGTCAGTCCCCGAATTAATAACATTGTCCTGCTCTGTCCCCACACCCGCCTGTCAGTCCCCAAACAAATCCCGTTATCCCGATCTCTCCCTACGAACCTATGTCAGTCCTCGAATTAATCACACTGTCCTGCTCTGTCCCCACACCCGCCTGTCAGTCCCCAAACAAATCCCGTTACCCCGATCTCTCCCTACGAACCTATGTCAGTCCCCGAACTAATCACACTGTCCTGCTATCTCCCCACAGGCCTGAAGTTTCCAAAGTAATGAATTGGCTAAATGTAATTGTGATGCTATTAGGCTATTCAGGAATCTCAGAGCTAAAACTGGGAACGGATGCACCCTGGAAAATGCACAACGGAAATGAGAAGGTATTTTAGACAGCACTTTCATTGGGTTCTGGATAGTTGAAGGAGCCATGTTTGACAGAGACGTGGATCATCTAGTTAAGAGAAAGAAAGAAGCTGACCAGGTTTAGAAAGCTGGGATCGGACACGGCTGTAGAGTTCCAAGGCAGCCAGGGACGAACTGAAGCATGGAATGAGGAGAACTTGAAACCTCTACAGAAGGCCTACAGCAGGATTAAGGAAAACCCCGCGACATTCTGGATGTGTGTGAAGAAGAGGATGACTAGAGTGAGAGTAGGACCGGTCGGGGGTAGAGATGAAACACACGGCTGGAGCTGGTAGAGGTGGGACAGGTCCTTAATGAGGACTTCACTTCAATTTTCACCAGTGAGAGATCCTGGCGTTTGTGAGGAAACGTCAAACGGGCTTCTGTGCGACAACAGGACGAGGTTAGAAAAGAGGATGTACAGGAACGATTGATAAACATTGGTATAGATGAGCCCTCTTGTGAGGTTGCGAGAAACCCCAGGTTACTGTGGGAGGCGGAGGAAGAGATTGCTGCGCCCTTGACGATTATCTTTGCGTTATCACTGCCGCACATGCAGTATCAGGGGATTGGAAATGGAAATATTATCCCTTTGCTCAGGAAAGGGAGTAAGGATAACCTTGTAAATTATAGCCCAGTGAATTCTACTTCAGTGATGGGCAAATTATTGGAGAACATTCTTAGAAACCGAATTTACGTGGTTTGGGAGACCCTCACGTGCCTGGTCCAGTTCTGTGAGAAAGTGACAAAGCACATTGGTTAAGGTAGAGAAGATGATCTGGTATAAATAGATTTTAATAAGGCATTTGATACGGTTAACCGTGGTAGGACCGTTCTTAGCGGCAGAAGGTTTGGTATCCAGGGAGAGTTGGCTAGTGGATTCAGGACTGACGCCCACAGAAGGCAGAGGATAATTCTGGATGGAGCGTTTTCTCGATGGATGGTGACCAGTGGTGTCCTGCAGTGATCAGTTTGAGAACCTGGCATTTGTGTTTTTATGAATGATTTGGATGAGGAGGTGGAAGGGTGGATTATTGTATTTGCAATGATGTGGAGGTTGGTGCAATTATGGACAGTATAGAAGGTTGTCACCGATTACAACAGGACAGTGACAGGACGCAGCGCAGCGCTGAGAAGTTATAGATGGAGTTCAAACCGGAACGTTACGCAGTGATTCTCTTTGGGAGAATGGATTTGAAGGCAGAGGTATTACTTGCTCGAGTCAACCGAGTACCGCACATTAGTACGAGTTCCATAATGGAAACAGAGTGATGAGACTTTCTCCAATAAGCCGAGGCCCGCTCATCGGTACGAGAACCACAATCGGCACGGAGCGGTGCACTGCAGGAGCAGAAGGAAGTGTGATTGACAGGTGAGCTTGACCACATCCGCTGTTCTGCTCATACTTATACTGAGGATTGTCTTATAAAACAGGTTGAGTGAACTCGGCCTTTTCTCCTTGGAGCGACGGAGGATGAGAGGTGACCTGATAGAGGTGTGTTAGATTATCAGAGGCATTAATCGTGTGGATAGTCAGAGTCTTTTCCCAGGGCTGAAATGGCTGCCACAAGAGGATACAGGATTAAGGTGCTGGGGTGTAGGTACACATGAGATGTCAGGGGTAAATGTTCTACGCAGACGGTGGTGAGTGCGTGAAGTGGGCTGCCAAAAACGGTAGTGGAGACGGATACGATAGGGTCTTTTAAGAGACTTTTGGATAAGTACATGGAGCTTAGAAAAATAGAGGGCTATGACTAACCCTAGTAATTTCTAAGGTAGGGACATGTTCGGCACAACTTTTTGGGCCGAAGAGCCTATGGTGTGCTGTAGGTTTTCTACGTTGCTCTGTTTGTATGAAAGACAATATACCTGAAAGCAAATCAGGAGAAAGACAGACAACTTCGTGGCAAATAGTAGTCTGAAAACCTGCGGAATGTTCACAGATTTTACTTGTTACTTTTGTTCAAACATAGAATGGATGGCGAAATTCTGGTAGAATTGCGGCTGGTTTGAGAATATCTTTAAAGTTTAATCGACTGCATCGCAGGGCCCGGGTGCGGGGTGGTCAAGTCATTCGCTGGAAGAGGTCAGGTTCCTTCAAAACGGCCCATGTGTGCGCTGGAAAACATTGTCCTTCAAACTGCCCACAGCCCTCGCTAATTTCCCAGGACACGCTCCCTTTTTGATCACAGGTCTCTGGAATATTTTTTAAATTGTTTGGAGGAATATAAGTGCAGTGTTATTGTAATACATGTCAGCTGTCATTTTCAGTTCCATCACTCACACCGCCCGGAATGACTGAAACGAACGAAAGAAAAGAATGAACGAATGCTCCCCTTTAATAAAGAAGTGTTCTCAATTTCACCCGCAAGAACAAACTCCTTCCCTCAATTTCAGAAGAGAATGTGCTCCGTCAAATGTTACAAAATAAATCGACTTCAAGGTGAATGCCAACTTTAAAAGCAACACAGATATATTAAAAAATATCCAATTTTAATAGCTGAAGCCAGGTATCATAGAAAATAACATGGAAAATTCACATCATATTTTGTTTTAAAGTAAATAGATTGCAATATCCCTTGAGGAGTCAAATTAATGACACGGGGACAGTGAGTTAAAATAGCTTAACGTAATTGTTTGTGAAGTTGGTTGTCACTAATGTCCCTGACGTGATAGCCACGCTAATTGCCTCAGTAGAATTGCTTTCTTCTCAATAAAAGTCTGCTAACCCGATCACCAATCAATCTGAGCAGCTGAAACGCTCCGTACAGCTGAACGCTGCTTCTGACGGAATATGGAATATCCGGCGATTTACTACATCGCGGCCATTTTCTATCCTACACTTGTAGCGGTTGGTGTCCCCGGTAAGATGCCGGAGCTGGTTACTTTATGTATGGTGCCGTCGTTACTCTGCTGCGGTATCCGCACTGTTACTGAGCACAGATGCTACCGACGGTTGAAACGTGTTTCCGGAATGGAGGATTCTGGCATCTAATGGTTTTATTTCCATTTTCCATACTTCGATCGTAGTATTTTCTTCTTTTGTAAATTAAGTTGGAGTCGATATTGTTATTTCTCCTCGCTAGGCTTTCTGAAGTGATGCTGGTCTCTGCTTCTCTAGGTCCGAGTCTCTATCAGTGCAGACACTTCGACCTTATACAAAGTAGCAGCTTATTTAAATGATGGCCTTTGTATCTCCTTGTTGCCACTTTGTCACCGCTACAAACAATCCCTTCAGCTATTTCACCTCTAATAATGGAAATGGTGTTGTTTACAGGAGCGATCGACTGCTCACCGGTACGTAGGTCGTGGAACTCGGATGCCTCGCTCTGAACTGTGGGAATGTCGCCAATCCACTGACACTCACATCCGTTATTGTCCTCCAGCCGGACGTGCAGCGACGGAGACCGCACACAGTGGATTCCCGCTTTCCACTTCCACAGACCATCCCCTGTAGGAATCGGGGGGAGGGGTCATTGATCAGTTGCAGCTAAACCATATTCTGCATAGCATCGTTATAATGGAAGTTCAGTGAATTGCCACTGACGATATTTCTTTTTTATTCAATTTCCTTGTAGTTAATTTAACGGCGATTGTGATCCTATCTCGGGGAAAATGCGGACTCTCCAAATGCATCACCCGTTACCTGGTTGGAATGGCAACAGCGGATCTGATGGTGGTTATCGTTGTTGCTTTAGTGGAACAGACCAACAATATCTACATTTATTCCAGATCCCTGCTCATCACTCCTGTATGCGCTCTGACACTTGTATTTCGGGTCGTAACGACGGACTGTTCAGTTTGGTTTACGGTCAGTTTTACCTTCGATCGCTTCATCGCAATATGTTGTCGAAAGCTGCGGGAGCGATACTGCACCGAGAGAACAGCAACGGTGGTTATCGTGACCGTGGTTATAGTGAGCTGCGGGAAATGTGCCCCGTTTTACTTTATCATTGAACCTTCTGTCATCATTGACAACATGCCGTGGCGGTGCACCGGCACATATGAATACGTTACTTCACTCGTGTGGAGAGGATATCAATTACTGATCAGTATTTTAACCCCATTGCTTCCAATCGGCTTAATACTGGTTTTTAACGGGTTAACCGTATGTCATATCGTTATGGCAAATAGAGTCCGCAGAAAACTTCGGCACAACAGCGACAATCAGAAAGATGCCGAGGTGGAAAAACGCAGAAAATCGATGATTTTGCTATTTTCTATATCAGCTAATTTCATATTATTGTGGATGCCCTATGTAGCCCATTCCTTCAAATGGCAAAAAAAAAACTATTTTTACCATGACAGATATTTGAGTTCGCCAGTATACATCTTACAACAATTTGGGTTAATGTTGCAACTTCTCAGCGTGTGCACCAATACTTGTATCTATACACTGACACAGAGGAAATTCAGAGAAGAGCTGAGGAATGGAATGACGTATGTGTTTACATTAAATGGCCATCTGTGTAGATAACGCCTGCTTCTAATGACAATTCAGAGGAGTTGTCAAATAAAGCCGTTTTACAATGAACAGGTTTGGCAAATATGTCATAAATTCAAACAATCATATGCCTGGTCATCCGGAAATTGCAGAATTGGCGGAAGATTGCTTGTTTCATACAGTTCAGGTCGGTAGCAATACAAACGTTCAATGCTGCTGGTCTGATTGTTACATTGTTTGAAGTATGTTCCAAACTATCACAGACACTCGATTGTCACAAGGGCAGGGATGGCTTCAGGAATTTCCGGGTTGCTGATGTTGAAAATTGGACAAGGTCGGGTAACAGAGTGCAAAGGGAGCGCGACGGGAAACCAGGGATAGTATCTCAGCTGCAGAAAGGGAGGACAACGTGGAGCGTTCGTTTGTGAATAGACTGGGAGACGAACACAGAAACACGAAGGGCGCGATCTCCCCATTTGGAGCATTCTGTACAGCCGCCCACCAGATCAACCAAATAAGTGCAACGGGAACAGTAAAGAAACGATCGAGTAGCGGATATTGGACATCGGCCATGTTATTGGCACGGGTATCTTAAACTTCCACAATATTCTTTGGCATCTCCCCAGCGTAAAAGGTTTAGATATGGCATAATTTCTCAGTTGTGTCCAGGAAGGATTCATGTCACTATCTGAAGACAGGCAGGCTAGCGGACTGGCGACTAGCCATACCGGATCTAATATTATTAAAAGAAACGTATCAGGTGACAGATCTCTTGGTGGGGCAGCATTTCAGAGCAATAGGGCAGATCTGCCCTCGATTTACTTTGCACAGAGATAGGACCAGGGAGCATGGAATCTGTTTAAATGGAAGTCGGAGAATTATGCTGCTACCTGTCAGGAACTTGGGAACGTACATTGGGAAATGATATAACTATAGAAATACGCAACAGATATGTGGAGATTGTTTAGGGAGACCTGTTATGGGGTTCAGTAAGGACTTGTTTCATTGCCGCAGGACAAGGATAATAGCATAAGATAACTCTGGGTGACAAGAAAGTTGGAATAACTCGTCAAGAGGAAGAATGAAAGGTACTTAAGATTTAGGGAGAAATGATCAGGTAGGGTTATGGAAGTTCACAATGCAGACAGGGGAGAATTTAATAATGGACTTAGAAAAGTTAGAAGGGGACTTGAGAAGTCCTTGGCGAGTTGCACTGTGAAGAACAGGAGGAGACTGGGGAGAGTCTGGGCAGATCAGATGTAAAAGAGGAATACTTGTGTCTGGAGTCCAAGGAGGCGGTGAAGCTCCTCACTGAATACACTGATCAATGTGAACTTAGGGTAAAAAGGCAGATATGCTCGGACATGACGACGCTGAGAAAGAGGATGCGCTAGAAACTTGGAAAACATTATGATAGATGATTCCCCGATGCCGGAAGGGATATAGTCCAGGTGATTTGGAAAAGGAAGCAAAGACATTGCTGAGCTTCTGGACAGGATATTTATGTTTTTCCTGGCCAAGGATGTAGAACTAGAAGTTTAGAGGTCGGCAAACGTTATTCATTTGTAGAAGCAAGATAATAGGGATACTCGTTGGAAGTATAGACCAGAGAGTCTTTCATCAGTAGTGCGTAAACTATTGTAGAGGATAATTGAAGATGGAACTTATGAGTATTTGGAGAAACGTAGTCTGGTTACGGAGAGACAACGTGGCTTTGAGAGGTGTGTTGTCCTATATGAGCCAGATTGTACTATTTGTTAAAGTGAAATAAAGCAAACAGAAAAATCTGAATAGTCGATGTAGGTGTATTAATTCCGAGAGTCGGGGGCATGGGATCTCGGTAACCCTGCGTTGATTCAAAATTGGCTTCCTGACAGAAGGCAGATGATGTAGTAGGTAGAGTGAATACTGGCTGGAAGACAGCGGGCAGCCGCGTCCCGCTAGGAGTGTGGAAATTTCGGGACATTTTACAAAGTTTCAACTCTGCAGTTACAGTGTTCCGAGAAATAGGGCTGAGGGAAATAATCGATTTAATCTGACCACAGAACGACAGCTGGATAACTTATGGAATTAGGGCTGACGACGTAAGCAAATCGCTGAGCTATTTACTACACCGCCACGTTATCTAAACTGGCCTGTCATTTACATATTACAGGGCAGATGCTAGAATGACCTCAAAACAATCTTTTCCAATGCAGACCTACATCTTAAAACCAGCATTTAAAAGGTTTCAGAGCAGCTTCTCATTAAAAGAACCGACCTTCCAGAATGACAATTCAAGTTCGCACCAATTTATCCCAATACCCCTGAATCATGGTTTCATCGTATCGGGTGTAGATACACTGAAACCTTAATCCATTTAACCCAGAATCCACATGGCCGGTGTGGGATCCGTGTCTCGCTCTGAAATTAATAATAAATGAAATATACAAAACGACACAAACTAAAAACAGGGAGTAAAGCAAACATCCGTATACAGTAAGAAATACAAACTTATTTACATCTTTCCTGCAGTTCGTTGAGCTCAACCGCACACAACATTTCAAATTAGTAAAGTCCTAAACAGCATCAAAATAACATCCTCACTCCTGTACTCAGTATGTTGGTCTATGAAGGCCAATGTGGGAAAAGCTTCCATTTTTACGACCCTTTGTAACTGCGACACAACTTTCATTGAATTACGGTCCTGCATTCCCAGATTCGTTTGTGCTATCGTACTCCTCAGTGCCCTATTTCTCATTGTGTCAGACCAACCCTGGTTGGTCCTCCCAAAGTGCCAATTCTAACACTTGTCTGGGCTAAAACCGATCGGTCATTTTTCAGCCCATCTCTCCAGCTGATCCACATCCCGCCTCCTGCTCCGGTACACTTCCTCGCTGTGGACTGCACCCATATTGTTGGTGTCATCGGCAAATTTGCTGATCCAGTTAACGACATTATTATCGATATCTTGATATAGATTACAAATAACAGCAGACACAGCAACGATCCCTAAGGCACTCCTCTCGGCACTGGCCTCCAATCAGAGAGACAACCGTCCATTCCCACATTCTAGCTTCCCCAAC